>NC_091135.1:51464496-51716996 GCF_041381155.1 Argopecten irradians | reverse complement strand
CTCTTCATTCTCTAAATCAGTATATTCGCGTCGGCAATGTTTCTTCCAGGAACGAAACCTTTTTGATCCGGATGTATGATATCTGGAAGAACTTTCTTTATTCTGTTGGCCAATGTTTTTGCAATTATCTTATAGTCAACGTTTAGCATCGTTAGTGGTCGCCAATTTTTAATATCTTCACGCTCGCCTTTTTTGTACAATAACGTTAGTATTCCTTTTGTTTGTGATGTTGATAACTTATTAGTATTACATATTTCATAAACTAGTTCAATAAATTCTTTTTTAATTATGTGCCAGTAAATCTGATAAAATTCTGAAACAATCCCATCTTCACCCGGGGATTTATTCTTTTTCATTTCACTGATACTCTTAAATATTTCATCTTCGCTCATCTCTTTATCCATACATGTTCTTTGATCATCTGAAATTTTGTTCTCTAGATTAACTAAAAGAATATCCGCAGCATCTCTGTCCCATCCTTCCGATGTAAAGAGTTGCTTATAAAATATTTTTCTTATAGTATAAAATCAACATTTGGTTTTTGCTTGCCTTTTTCTTATCCTGATCTTTTAGATGCAATCATTGTTTATATCCTGATATTAATGCCTGACTTGTAGTTTGGCCTTAAATGACCTTAGTTGTCGATGGACCGTAAAACTCAAACAAACAAACATCATTTTGATAATAATTACAATAAAAAAACGTAAGTTATTCAACATATTGGAATAATGAAATATTAATATACACGTAGAGATTGAACAGTATTTTGATTGCGTTAAAGGTAGTATGAACGCAATTGGATATAGATATATTCAATGTAGCGTGCTAGTAATACATATGTACAAACATGAATAAACACGTAAATGCCCGAGAATCTCGAGTGTCTCAATAATGTGTTTGTCTAATAGTGAAATATTATAAAGATATGTGTATTTAGCAGTACAATAAGCTTAAACATATACAACTTTACCCAAAAATAGGTTTCAGCCATTTTCTCTAATATCTGAAGACAAATCAATAACAAATCATTTTAGTTACTCTATGGGGCCGTCATTAAACAATAAATTAGTCTTCTGCCGTTAGGTCACAACTTCATTGGGGAGTTATGTTAATGCTTTTTCTTCCTGAACTCCGACTTTCTCCCATCTTAGCTGAAACAGAGTACATGCAAGACGTGTCATACTAGTCCGCTAAATCTGCCTATATTATAAGGCTTTTTAATTTTTTTATGCCTAATATATATTAGGCAAAAAAAAAATCCCAATAATATAATGTAACTGATTCTAGTACCCTGTACCCTGTACCCTGTACCCTGTACCCTGTACCCTCTACCCTGTACCCTGTACCCTGTACCCTATACCCTCTACCCTGTACCCTCTACCCTGTACCCTGTACCCTGTACCCCCTACCCACTACATGAGTTGCTATTACGGACTATCGCCTTGCGCATGCGCGGGTTATGACGCCTTAGATGTTCGAGTGAATTACAATAGATTATGAAGGAATCGTTTCAAGGAACATCTTATTACTTGATATAAAAGCAATTTTTCAATTACTTTCATACCAATGGCAGTCGGTAAATTTATTCCGAGTCATACTTGCATACCTTGTACCCTGTACCCTCTACCCTGTACCCTGTACCCTCTACCCTCTACCCTGTACCCCCTACCCACTACATGAGTTGCTATTACGGACTATCGCCTTGCGCATGCGCGGGTTATGACGCCTTAGATGTTCGAGTGAATTACAATAGATTATGAAGGAATCGTTTCAAGGAACATCTTATTACTTGATATAAAAGCAATTTTTCAATTACTTTCATACCAATGGCAGTCGGTAAATTTATTCCGAGTCATACTTGCATACCTTGTACCCTGTACCCTGTACCCTCTACCCTCTACCCTCTACCCTGTACCCTGTACCCTGTACCCTCTACCCTGTACCCCCTACCCACTACATGAGTTGCTATTACGGACTATCGCCTTGCGCATGCGCGGGTTATGACGCCTTAGATGTTCGAGTGAATTACAATAGATTATGAAGGAATCGTTTCAAGGAACATCTTATTACTTGATATAAAAGCAATTTTTCAATTACTTTCATACCAATGGCAGTCGGTAAATTTATTCCGAGTCATACTTGCATACCTTGTACCCTGTACCCTGTACCCTCTACCCTGTACCCTCTACCCTGTACCCTGTACCCTCTACCCTGTACCCTGTACCCTCTACCCTGTACCCTGTACCCCCTACCCACTACATGAGTTGCTATTACGAACTATCGCCTTGCGCATGCGCGGGTTATGACGCCTTAGATGTTCGAGTGAATTACAATAGATTATGAAGGAATCGTTTCAAGGAACATCTTATTACTTGATATAAAAGCAATTTTTCAATTACTTTCATACCAATGGCAGTCGGTAAATTTATTCCGAGTCATACTTGCATACCTTGTACCCTGTACCCTGTACCCTCTACCCTGTACCCTCTACCCTGTACCCTGTACCCTCTACCCTGTACCCTATACCCTCTACCCTGTACCCTCTACCCTGTACCCTACCCCCTACCCACTACATGAGTTGCTATTACGAACTATCGCCTTGCGCATGCGCGGGTTATGACGCCTTAGATGTTCGAGTGAATTACAATAGATTATGAAGGAATCGTTTCAAGGAACATCTTATTACTTGATATAAAAGCAATTTTTCAATTACTTTCATACCAATGGCAGTCGGTCATTTTATTCCGAGTCATACTTGCATACCTTGTACCCTGTACCCTGTACCCTGTACCCTGTACCCTCTACCCTGTACCCTGTACCCTGTACCCTGTACCCTGTACCCTCTACCCTGTACCCCCTACCCACTACATGAGTTGCTATTACGGACTATCGCCTTGCGCATGCGCGGGTTATGACGCCTTAGATGTTCGAGTGAATTACAATAGATTATGAAGGAATCGTTTCAAGGAACATCTTATTACTTGATATAAAAGCAATTTTTCAATTACTTTCATACCAATGGCAGTCGGTAAATTTATTCCGAGTCATACTTGCATACCTTGTACCCTGTACCCTGTACCCTGTACCCTCTACCCTCTACCCTGTACCCTGTACCCTCTACCCTGTACCCCCTACCCACTACATGAGTTGCTATTACGGACTATCGCCTTGCGCATGCGCGGGTTATGACGCCTTAGATGTTCGAGTGAATTACAATAGATTATGAAGGAATCGTTTCAAGGAACATCTTATTACTTGATATAAAAGCAATTTTTCAATTACTTTCATACCAATGGCAGTCGGTAAATTTATTCCGAGTCATACTTGCATACCTTGTACCCTGTACCCTGTACCCTGTACCCCCTACCCAATCTCATCCCATCCACAATACTCTATGCCTAAGTTTATAATATGCAAATTATATATATATATTGCTCAATATAATCTATTATAATATATATATAACATTTTTTTCTGGTAAATTATGGCACCAGATGAACAGTATTCTTACAAAATTGACATTTTACAAAATTAGATCACTGTGACCTATATTTTGACACTTAAGTTTTATTTTCAAAAAAAGTTTTATTTTTAACATATAAATGCATGTAAAATCATTCAAAAATATCATTTGGTTCCAACAAAACTGGACAAAACCGAAAATTATCCATCCTGTTTAACCCCCCATAACTCACAACGGACTCCGACCTGACCTTAATCATATTTCATATCATGATGTCCTAAACCCCGGGTATCTGTAAACAAAAAATAATGCTTATCGGTCATGCCAACCAGAGGGCCCAAATTGACACTCCTCCTTTAAATCAATTCTTATTGATTGTATTGATTGAAGGAGGAACAAAATCTGCAAAGGCACAAGATCTTTCACGCAAAGGCGATTCAAAGACAGGGCCCCAGAAATATTGGTTATTGACGTGTCATTCCTATACCGTGTGCGAAATTTGACCATCAACGACATCGATCAAAGACTGACTGTGCAAGAGAAGAGGTAAGGACCATTGATCGTATCAATTGAATACACATTTAATGAAGTTATGATGAAAAATAGTATATATTGTACTAAATGGTTTGACAATACTGAAAATCTGGAGGAGAATATTCAATTATATTATATTTCTATCTGAACAGTAGAAAACAATATTCCATTCCGCTACAATGTACTATTTATTCAAATTTACCTAAAATTTAAACGTTCCAAATCGCTATATTGTCACAAACTAATCAATTTGACTTTGTCCGATATTCGCCTGACTATAAATTTATGTCACTTAGGCGATAATCCGCCACCAAAGCATAGCCTTCATTCATTGTAAGATGTAAAACGAAACGCATCAACAAAAAGGGTATGGTTTAAAATTAATTTTCTGTATTAATTATCTCAGATGACTCTATTTAGTGTAGGTTTTACTTGTTGGTATACATGTACATAAACTCGCATTAAAAAGTAGTTTTCATCTTTTTTGTTCCAGTTATGCACTTTTTGCTGTAACTATCTGTAGGAGGTCCCATTTCATTGCCAAGATCAAATTTGCGGGATCCTGGTACGAGTACGACGGATTAAGTGAGTCCATTAAAGCAGGGACCAGCTTTCAAGGCACAATGAACTTTGCTGTTTTTGTCTCCTGTTAGATTTGTTAGACTTCTCTGCTGAAGGAAATTTTGTTCAAACCTTGTCGAAAGGTTGGTTGTGACATTTGAGTGTTGTTCAAGTGGTTTTAATTGTTAATATTTAAGCATTAATGTTTATTTAGATATTACATGTATTGGGTTTGAAAAACAATTTGTTTGCAAACTGTGTGAATCAGTGATTTTTTAAGGGATTCATTTTTCCGAATCAATACGCAATGTCTTTGTGACGTCACGATAACGTCGGGGTTTCGCGCCATTCTCGGATTCAAAAACGTATTGACCAATCAGAAAGCCAGTTTAGCTATGAAAACGAAGAGAAATTAAATATAAATGTTTCGAAAAGCAACAAATATTGTGATTGGAAAAAAAGCCCAACAAATATACCTACCCTCAATTTGTATGCATGTTTTTATAATTACTTTTTAATTGTTTTTATACTAAATTCTACTATTTGATTGGTAGGTTCTTTTTCTTCGTACTATTTTGAAGAAAATTCGAGAATGGCGTGAAAACTCGACGTTATCATGACGTCACAATAGAGACGTCGACGTTGCGTATTGATTTAGAAAAAACCCATTGGAAAATCAATGGAATCGTAAGTATAAAATATGTCATCAGGTAGTCCACCTTCAGTCCGTGGTCTCCCGTCCACCTTTCAGTCCGTGGTCTTCCGTCCACCCTTGAGTCAGTGGTCTCCCGTCCACACATGATTCCGTGGTCTCCCGTCCACACATGATTCCGTGGTCTCCCGTCCATCCTTCAGTCCGTGGTCTCCCGTCCACCATTAAGTCCGTGTTCTTCCGTCCATCCTTCAGTCCGTGGTCTCCCGTCTACACATGAGTCCGTGGTCTTCCGTCCACCATTATGTCCGTGATCTCCCGTCCACCCTTCAGTCCATGGTCTCCCGTCCACCCTTGAGTTCGTGGTCTCCCGTCCATCCTTCAGTCCGTGGTCTCCGTCCATCCTTCAGTCCTCGGTCTCCCGTCCACCATTAAGTCCGTGGTCTCCCGTCCACCCTTGAGTCCGTGGTCTCCCGTCCACCATTGAGTCCGTGGTCTCCCGTCCATCCTTCAGTCTGTGGTCTCCCGTCCATCCTTCAGTCCGTGGTCTCCCGTCCATCCTTCAGTCCGTGGTCTCCCGTCCATCCTTCAGTCCGTGGTCTCCCGTCCACCCTTCAGTCTGTGATCTCCCGTCCATCCTTCAGTCCTCGGTCTCCCGTCCACCATTAAGTCCGTGGTCTTCCGTCCACCATTATGTCTGTGGTCTCCCGTCCACCATTATGTCCGTGGTCTCCCGTCTATCCTTCAGTCCAGGGTCTCCCGTCCACCCTTGAGTCCGTGGTCTCCTGTCCACCCTTCAGTCCGTGGTATCCCGTCTATCCTTCAGTCCAGGGTCTCCTGTCCATCCTTCAGTCCAGGGTCTCCCGTCCACCTTTGAGTCCGTGGTCTCCAGTCTACCCTTCAGTCCAGGGTCTCCCGTCCACCCTTCAGTCCGTGGTCTCCTGTCCACCCTTCAGTCCGTGGTATCCCGTCTATCCTTCAGTCCAGGGTCTCCTGTCCATCCTTCAGTCCAGGGTCTCCCGTCCACCTTTGAGTCCGTGGTCTCCAGTCTACCCTTCAGTCCAGGGTCTCCCGTCCACCCTTCAGTCCAGGGTCTCCTGTCCACCCTTCAGTCCGTGGTCTCCTGTCCACCCTTCAGTCCGTGGTCTCCTGTCCATCCTTCAGTCCAGGGTCTCCCGTCCACTCTTCAGTCCGTGGTCTTCCGTCCACCATTATGTCTGTGGTCTCCCGTCCACCATTATGTCCGTGGTCTCCCGTCTATCCTTCAGTCCAGGGTCTCCCGTCCACCCTTGAGTCCGTGGTCCCCCTTCCACCTTTCAGTCCGTGGTATCCCGTCTATCCTTCAGTCCAGGGTCTCCTGTCCACCCTTCAGTCCGTGGTCTCCCCTCCACCTTTCAATCCGTGGTCTCCAGTCTACCCTTCAGTCCAGGGTCTCCCGTCCACCCTTCAGTCCGTGGTCTCCTGTCCACCCTTCAGTCCGCTCTAATAGGCAATATTGCATATTGCAATTTTGGAAGAATCGGACAAGAAGGTCGGTAGTTGGCCATCTTGAATTTTGATAGTAGGAGTTTGTTACTGCTTTTTCTTAAAACATTATAAAGCCATCTTTCTGAAATTTCAAATTTAGGGTTTATATTTGTTCCAAGACATTGTAATTATATTTTGAATATTAAAAGTAAACAATAAGACTGATTAGCAGCCATCTTGAATTTTGCCACTTTGTCAGAAAGTACTGAAAAGGTCTAGCTTCCTCAAATTTAACTTTTAGTGTCTTTTTTGTCAGAAGTTTTGCATATTTATTTGGGAACAAAGTCGCGTTTTTAGGCAATGCGTCATCAATCGACGTGTGCAGTCCACCGTGGATAATTTTTCCATTAAAAAATATGTTCAAATAAATGACCTTGACCTTCATTCGAAGCACAAGGGTCGAAAAGGTTTTTTAAAACGACTTCTTGTCAATATGTAAGAGCCATAGAGATATTTCATTTCCTATGTAGCATGATAGAGGACGGGCTACCAAATGTGTTCAAATCAATGACCTTTACCTTCAGTTGAGGTCACAGTTCAACTATAGTCTCTCTGTGTTTTGTGTCAATAATAAGATTACCGTTAATACACATGGACCTCTTTTTCCAGGATATAATTTTTCGAACGAATACATTCCATTACTAACCAAACTTATCGTAGTGATATATCGTGCTTCGTTTACACCCGGAACCAGACGGCAACGTACATAGTATAGGCTAATTACATTGGTTACTGACGATGGTTCTGTTCTGAAGATACTGTGCGACAAGTATAATGTAAACATGGGTTGTGTGTCGGTTTTTGTTATAATTGTATAGTCTGATCAATACTTAGATTTTAATTTTTGAATGCTTAGTTGTGAGTTATCATATCTTTTTTTATACTTTTTTTTTCTCATTAAGCTAAACTTTGCCTGAAATCCTGACCTGGTCATGACCAAGTAGTGTTATTGTTTTCGATTTATCCTAAAGCCAGGATGGCCACCATTTTGAAAACGTATTTTGAACCTCTTCTCAAGCTTGCCTGGAATGATCCTGATATAACATAGACCCAGTGTTGCTATATTTACAGTACAATCTGAAATTAAAATAACCGCCATGGTGCCATCTTAAAAGCACATCTAAAGGTGTTCTAATCACTAATGATTAAAATTGGTTTAATGTGAAAGAAGGCAGCTCAAGCAGTGCAGTTATTAAAATCCATGATTGATACCACATTCACTAAAATTACCACATTGAAAAAACATTATGTCATAGGACTGCACTTCTTGTTTGAAGTATTTCTGGTCTAGATAAAACAATCTTCAAAACCATGCTGTAAATGTTTATCATAGATTACTATGCAACATCTAGAGCATGCTTTAACGAATTTAAATCTTCCACAATTACATATGGACACTCCAGTGGTTCAAATATAACTATAATCTGTAATTGTTTCTCAGATCCCTGTAGTCATTCCTTGCTATAATATTATTATAAGAGGTATACTTATATAATGGGCCTCACACGTTTTAGTTGGATGTACATAAAACATGTATAAGAAAATGTTTATAGGACATATTCTACAACATACCTTTATATTTACTAAATACATATGATATTTTGATAACTTTGCAATAAGAATTGCATATGGAATAATAATAAAAGTGAGAGATTATGTCATGTGGTTATGCATACTTGTATCAAGATTTAATGTTTGTTTCACATACTTTATCAAAACATTTGGTTTTGTGGTTTGTTTAGATTATTTAATAATTGTATTTATTCCAAGAAATGTTGGCCTTAAAGAAGCTTTGTATAACTTGTTGTTTCATTATCAATGTACACATCTAATTTGGTTAATTTCAAAACATTTGATTTTGAAGTTAGTTAAATTACCAAACAATTCAAGTTATTCCAAGAAGTGTTGGCCTTTAAAAAGCTTTGAAAATATTTTTGTTTTATAACCAATTTACAAAGCTACTTTGGTTTATTTCGGAATATTTTCTAGACCTACACTCATATTGCCTTTCATAGAATAAGGTTGTTATTTTTTAAAGGATATGTAAAATACATGAACACTTTTGAGCATAGTTTATTATAATTGCATCTCGAATTAGCACATACTTTATTTAAACTATCAGTATGCAATGGCAGTTTCACGCTATACACATATCGTCCATGATTGACCCCCAGGGAAAACTTTAAAACATCTTGTCACATTCCTGTTAAGGTCCATGGGCCTCTTGTTGTTCAAAATACATATTGCAAGAGCTAAATCTTTCTTAACAAATGTAAATTGTAACATATACAGTCGCGAAAATATATTTACCTGCTGAACGACATACAATAAAAGTTGTGCAATGTATTTGATTTAACATTCTGTAGATCATTACATTATATCTTTAAGCTTGTAACTGTATGGATATAGAATATGGTGATTTTGAATCTGTGTAAAAATGCGTGCATGGTGTAATTTTGACAAAGTTAATGTAAATGCTAAATTGGGAAAGTGCATTGCGGACGTTTCGTCATCCGTTAATGATTACATGTTCTTGAGTTTGAAGATGTGAGAGCAATATTACATATTACATGTACCTATGTACAATTGTAATTAATGATATTAAGTCAAATAAAGCATGTTTTTATTATTTGCTGTCTTCGATGAATTTAACAAGCAAAGTGCTAAATACAGCAGTATTGGTATTGAAACATCAATGACGCTCGCATGCGTGTATAAACGTATATTGGGTGAAGTTGCCCCGCATACAGGCTACATTTTTCAAAAATGAAAAAAGGTGAACTTTGACCCGATAGCGAACTTTTTTATTTGATCTAATAACGATATATTAGAAAAAAAGTAAGTCTTTAATACTATTTACATTCATCATGAACATTTTTTCCTGTATCTCAATCATTTTTTTATTTATAGCTATTTCAAACTTTTGCGGTATGACGTTACGGCAGCCGTATTTAATTTTCGATCAACATCAAAATGCGGTCACCCCTTCCAACTCGTGCTATACAACATGACAATACATCTAATGACTGACTGCCATTGTCAGGAAAGTAATTGAGAAATATCTTGATTTTGATTAATAAGATGTTCCTTGAAACGATTCCTTTATAATCTATTGTAATTCACTCGAACATCTAAGGTGTCATAACCCGCGCATGCGCAAGCCGATAGTCCGTAATAGCAACTCATGAAGTGGGTAGGGGGTACAGGGTACAGGGTACAGGGTACAGGGTACAGGGTACAAGGTATGCAAGTATGACTCGGAATAAATTTACCTCCTGCCATTGGTATGAAAGTAATTGAAAAATTGCTTTTATATCAAGTAATAAGATTCCTTTATAATCTATTGTAATTCACTCGAACATCTAAGGCGTCATAACCCGCGCATGCGCAAGCCGATAGTCCGTAATAGCAACTCATGTAGTGGGTAGGGGGTACGGGGTAGAGGGTACAGGGTAGAGGGTACAGGGTACAGGGTATGCAAGTATGACTCGGAATAAAATTACCGACTGCCATTGGTAGAGGGTACAGGGTACAGGGTACAGGGTACAGGGTACAGGGTACAGGGTACAGGGTACAGGGTACAGGGTACAGGGTAGAGGGTACAGGGTACAGGGTACAGGGTACAAGGCATGCAAGTATGACTCGGAATAAATTTACCGACTGCCATTGGTATGAAAGTAATTGAAAAATTGCTTTTATATCAAGTAATAAGATTCCTTCATAATCTATTGTAATTCACTCGAACATCTAAGGCGTCATAACCCGTGCATGCGCAAGCCGATAGTCCGTAATAGCAACTCATGTAGTGGGTAGGGGGTACAGGGTAGAGGGTACAGGGTACAGGGTACAGGGTACAGGGTACAGGGTACAGGGTAGAGGGTAGAGGGTACAGGGTACAGGGTACAGGGTACAGGGTACAAGGTATGCAAGTATGACTCGGAATAAATTTACCGACTGCCATTGGTATGAAAGTAATTGAAAAATTGCTTTTATATCAAGTAATAAGATTCCTTCATAATCTATTGTAATTCACTCAAACATCTAAGGCGTCATAACCCGCGCATGCGCAAGCCGATAGTCCGTAATAGCAACTCATGTAGTGGGTAGGGGGTAGAGGGTAGAGGGTAGAGGGTAGAGGGTACAGGGTACAGGGTACAGGGTACAGGGTACAGGGTACAGGGTACAGGGTACAGGGTACAGGGTACAGGGTACAGGGTACAGGGTACAAGGTATGCAAGTATGACTCGGAATATATTTACCGACTGCCATTGGTATGAAAGTAATTGAAAAATTGCTTTTATATCAAGTAATAAGATTCCTTCATAATCTATTGTAATTCACTCGAACATCTAAGGCGTCATAACCCGCGCATGCGCAAGCCGATAGTCCGTAATAGCAACTCATGTAGTGGGTAGGGGGTACAGGGTAGAGGGTACAGGGTAGAGGGTACAGGGTACAGGGTATGCAAGTATGACTCGGAATAAAATTACCGACTGCCATTGGTAGAGGGTACAGGGTACAGGGTACAGGGTAGAGGGTACAGGGTACAGGGTACAGGGTACAGGGTACAGGGTACAGGGTACTAGAATCAGTTACATAATAATATAGGCAGGTTTAGCGGACTAGTTTCATACATGCAAAATATATCGATACATGGACACTAACGATATAAAAAGTATTAGTGAAATTATTAACACTTCGATATGATTGGAATATGAGATGGTAGGTTTTAGTGTCAAAAACCACTGAACTGCAATACTATTGAGAACAAATATGTAGGTGCACATTACAAGCATTATACAAAACAATTGGTACGTGCTGACGTGCGGTTCAATAAATTGTGTGTCGTTTTTACAATCCTTTCGACATGTTCTGTATACATTGTATAGAACATGTGTTTAAATGTGCCAGTTCACGTTTACTTTCATATCTGAATAGAAATTATTGTAGTAAATAATGTGACAATCTGTATAGCATTTAACACAATAGACGTCACGACTGTCCTGGCTTACAAGTGAGGCCTTACTATCTATTTAAACTTCATAGTAAGGGTGTATCGGTACCTTACCATACTAAGACGGACACATTTACTTTACTATTTAGAGAAACACTAACAATGTTAGTTGAATTCGAACGTCAATAAAGAAACATGGTCATTTTTCATTTGATAAAAAAGAATAAGATTTAATATACTAGAAACTTTTGTTTACATTTTAATGAACCTATATAGGGTAAAATTTACATGGTGTTAATGCTAGAATTTTTCTTCAATTCTGAAATTCCATTTGAAGTGGTTTGGACGCTTACTATGTTCCCGGCTAAGCACACAAGGCATTGTAAATGTATTTGATTATTGTACTACGTGTCTTGGAAGATTTAAATTAAGAAACCTCTCACCGAGATAAGTTAGAGACGATAGAGTAAGCTAAACGTACAAATTACACAAAGCAGTGTATTCCGAATGGTTGCATTTTGGAATATTAATATTCGTTCGTTATACTTTTCATATGTATGTAGTTAGTGAGAGTATACTATTGTAAAAGTAGATTCATAGAGGAATTTACGTTGTGATGGAAACGACGGTTTTCCAAAATGAAGTGACCAATAAGGAGGGCGAGGATGACATCAACGGGGTAAGTATAGATACGTCATTAAAACACCTGCAATGTGCTGGACAAAACCATATGGCACACTTCTATTCGCCTTTTCTTCAAAGGTGACGTACTCTATACAGTCACTAATGATTAGATGCATTGTAATCCAGAGAACCTTCAACATTTCGACCTGTATATATATATATATATATTGTAGCTGTCAGCTGATGAATACTTATAAGATTACAAGTGACGTCAATTTAAAGTAAGAGAAAACGGCTTTTTTTGCGATATGTTGATATCCTCCTTGAAATACTTGTTTCTGTTTCATTTCTAAACACCACTTTGAAGGCATAACTGGTAGTTTTATAGCATATGGCAAACATGTTTATATTAAACCATGTATGAAATATCCACAAATTGGAGCTGTCTTCTGTATTCAACACAGTATGAAGTATGCAGGGGAAAAATGAATAGATAGCATGTATAGATAGAAACGCATTTTTGAACACTAAATAATGTGAAATATTTTCTTTTAAACCGTTATGGATTGTTTTATGACAAAATTTTCATTCCATTCAATGGCATGAACTACTAATCCGTATCTTGTTATATAACGCGTGATTGGGTGGTCGGGTGGTGTAGTGGTTAAGCCGCTCACCTTTCACCTAGCCGGCCGGGTTCGATCCCCGGCGCGGACGTGAAAAGGCTAGGGGTCACCTTCCCGATCACGTGGTTTTTCTCCGGGCACTCCGGTTTCCTCCCACACTAAGACCCCTCGCGCGCTTACATCCGGGCCATCGAGAGTGATTTACACGAGCTGTATGACTTGTTCTCAATCGATGTAAAACAAATAAAGTTTGTACTTTATATCATATAACCCGTGATAAAAGACCAAGACGCTTGTAAACCTCCTTGGAGCATCTACTGTTCGCCTTGTCGCATATGCATATGTATTCTAATAATGAAACAACATTTTTATGAATATTTCATAATATTTTACATGATGCAAGAAAAATGACAAAATAACCTATATATCAAATAATATATAGTGGATATACAACATCGATAAATGAATGTGTACGAATGCTTTCGTTTGAACAGAAAAAAGTGAGCCATTTTAGCGGTTTATATATATAACTTTCTGTTTATCGTCGAGTTATTTTCCCTTTACCGACAGGTATTTATCGTTACTTTAGTTTTCGTGCAAGACGTCATGAATTTGCTTGAAAAACATCATTTACTCGCACAAAATGACACAGCTATCACGCCAATGTTTTCACTCACTGGACAAGCTCAGATGGAATGTTCATTTTACAGAACGATGACACACTAAATAACGATGTCAAATAGACAAATCAATCCCTTTATTTATTTCCAAGGCAGATATTAAGTTGTAAGTCTGTCTCCATACATACCACAATGGGAGTACATTTCAATTTCTGTACATATATCTTTATAATATAAACTTTATGCTCCATGTCTAATATCGAGTATGCTGTTTTTGTAGTAGTAAGTTTATAGCCTCCATTCCCTTGAAGACAACTTTTAAACCTAAAAATAATGATGTTTCCAATGTGAGGATATCTAATTGTTACAATGAGGTAAGATAACATTTATAAAGACCGAATTCTATAGTAAATGTGCTACACCTGAGAGCCAGCAGTGAAGTCGTGTAGAACGTCTAAAACAGAACCTGGTCGTGTCATGTTTACAGGATTTAGTCGCCCCCGCTAGTTTACTGTCTCATCACGTTTACACAATGGCCAATACACAATGAGCAGTTTTAGAAAGCTATACCCGTGTATTGTATAGAGCGAACAAGTTCTACAACCTTTTATGTAAATCAAAGTACAGCTACAGGTTTTTAATTAGATACTTAACCATTTGTGCTTATTTGAAAGTGATGCGCATTAACTCAAAGGGCATTCGTTTGAAATAGATTATTGTGGGTGCAGAAATGAATGCACATTCTTTGTACATAATGTATAACTGCTACATTCATAATATTACTTACACAGCTAATTACTGACGAAATAAATAATGGGCCTAAAAAAAACTTCTATCTTGCCAGACTCAAATTTTTTTTTTCAGTGTTGTGTCACTAATATACTGTGTAACGAATTTACCTTCAGCTTTTAAAATCCACAGGGACCTGAGAATTTGTAACAGTTTATATCAATTTCATCCCACCAGAATGTCCATAGACCATTTTTAGACGTTTTAGGGGTTCAAACAAAATCGGGTTATACACGAATATGGTATTATGGAGAATACGATTTTTTTCTTTTTTGATCTAGACCAATAACACGTCTATAAATGGTCTATGAGTACTCTGGTGGGTCCATACTGATGAAAACTAAGTAATTCCCAGACTCCAATGTTTTTTCCTCAATGTATAACTCGAGTACGTTGTTATGGTTAATTTTTGTTACATGTATGTAGTAAGGACTATTCACTAATGTCATCCTCGATACTACAGGGGTTACTTTCACTGACGTAATATCCATCCCTAGACTATCTCACAGTAAAACTGAAGCAGCCCAGAAGAAAATATCTGAACCAATCACAGACTTGCATAGTTCGCTAAACCTGCCTTTATTATTGCCGTCCTTGCATGACCATAGCTGTTAATAGGACGTTAATGAATCAAACAAAAATTATTATTGGGCTTTTAAAAAAAAAATAAAAAAAAAAATATTCTTCTGCACAGAAAGTTGTATACAAAGGATTTGCGAAATGGTTAGAGATATGCCAAAGAACGTGTCAAAAATCCAATATGGCCGCTATGACCTCACTTCCGGTTTTAAATTTATTTCAATATCTCGGTAACGGCTTGACGAATTTCTTTCATTTTTGGATATGTTATTAAGAAGGAAAAATGCAAATAACTAATGTTACACTTTTTCTGTAAAATGTCACCTTCCAGTTGGAAATAAGGGTCAAAGTTCTAAAATGCAATTTTTCGAAACAAAAATCCTGAAAGAAACAATTCAGTCTAAGAGTACAATGAAATTAGCGTATATATCCAGAACAAACAAGTTCTGATATAAATTTTATTAGTTGGTTATACTGTGATATGCCAGAAAAGCCAACTGTAGTGAAATGTATGTGAAATGTTCAAACTCGCTTGGTGTTCGCTATTACACATTGTGGTCGGACGTCTTGTATGGCGAATCCTGGTCCTTGCCAGTGTAGTGAAGAAATTTTTGTCCAGAACTACTCAAATCGCTCTTACAGTAGTGTGTTTACGTTATAAGGTGCATATTCTTATCTAAATATAAACTTTCACCAACTTCTCAGTGGTTATGTATTGCATTTGGTTGACGTGCGTGACTTTGAAATTTCAACGGTATCAATCAAAATACTTAATAATGTCGTGAAATTTGTCAATATTTCTTGTTATATGTTTCATAATTAATATAGAACAATACGTTTATGTCATATTTTGCTTCATGGTTATGTAACAGAATTAGGCTCATTGAATTGTCACTTTGAAAAATCTTCTCAAGTTTTGGAAAGCCCAGAGACCTAAAATAAGGCATATAGCATACTGACATAAAAGCCTACCAAGATGGTTAATACGAATGACCTTGACCTATATTCAAGGTCACATGAGCCAAAAATCATAATATCTTCATATGACTTCTTGTGAAGTTCTATAAGGCCTAGAGACCTAATATGAAGCATGTATCATGGTGACATAAATACCTACCAAGCTTGATCATATGATGATATTGACCTTCATTCAAGGTCACATAGGCCAAACATACTAAAATCTTCAAATGACTTCCTCTGAAGGCCTACAGAATTCTGACATAAATGGCTACCAAGTTTGTTAATATGATTGACCTTGACCTATACCTAAAGTCACTGATGCTAAAATATCTAAAATATTTCTTTTGAAGTTATAGAAGGCCTATATATAAACACCTTATATCAGACCTGTAGCATGCTGACATAAATGGCTACTAAGTTTGTTAATATGAATGACCTTGACATTCATTCAAGGTCACATGGGCCAAAAATCCTACTATCTTCATATGACTTCTTGTGAAGTTCTAGAAGGCCTAAGACATAAAAAAAACTTGTAGCACGTTCTGACAAAGGACTAACAAGTTTGTTAATATGAATGACCTTGAAATTCATCTTTTTGAAAATTCCGTCAAATTATTCAATGACAATTTCTAGTTCTATAATGCTTGCCGAGTTCTTGTTGCTCCTGCATGATGGTGTCATCGGCGCTAACTCCACGCGGTTTTTTTTATCTCTGAGCTTCCGTCTTGTTGCTCGGTTGGCATTGGGGACAAAGAACTATAACTCTATCTTACTTACAGTCTGACCAACTTGTTATGGCTTCAACTTGATTAGATTTGACTGGATAGGCTATGAAGACTGAATTTCGCAAGCTGTAAAACGATTCACTCCTATTAACGTTCGATTGGCACATAGCGCTTACGTTAATCAGGTTAGTAATTATTCTACCAATTATGTCATGCTTTAAACACTTTGAATGTAATTCAAGTCGACTGCTTCCCTTTCAATTCTATTAAACACAATGACATTAGTATTGAAATGAGGAAAAAACTATACAGTCAAATATAACCATTGTCTGTCACGTCCGTGACTGGAATGACAGATGACGATTTCGGAAACAAAATAAAAATGGTGCAACACTGTGAATTTTCGATTATTTGAAAATTACAGCTGCTTGCAAATATTAACAGAAACTTTGCCAAGACATGAAATCCTGTCGAATTATGATTATGATCTGGAACCTGTCGGTTATTGTTTTGCAAATTTTTTAATTGATCACTGCATATTGCACATGATATTATTGGCTGTGTTGTTATAGCATACAGTGATGGTTATCATTTGCATTTCCGACCCACAATGTAACTATTCCAGCCGCAGGTAGCAGTTAATGTGATTATGGCTGCCAATGCAACTTCTTATCATACCATATCATTGTAGAAACAGTATTCCGTTGAAGTGAATGCAGTTACCGCCTTACGGGTAGGTATCCATTGTGACGTCATTATTTTGTGAGCGAAACTGACGTTGTTTTCTCTGAAAAAGTATGACGTTGCGCTTGCAAACACATGACGTCATTACCCACAAGAGCAGATAACTATATAATTTAAGTCGATATAATCTATATATTGGTCTAAATATCATTTTAAAAAGATATGTAAGACGAGAATACAATTCTTTCCGCTGCTTGTTTTTGAGTCAAATGAAAAAAAAAATCATCAAGACGCTATTTTTACGTCATCACTTTATGTTGAATAACATGCCTTTAAAGGGACATGAACCTTAAATAATTTGTTCTGTATGCTTAGATATGGTTTTCAGATGTTTATGGAATATTTTAGTACTATGATTGGTTATCTAAAACGACAAGAAAACGTGGAGAATACCTACCTCAAAGTGATAAAAATAGACCGTCATATTCTATTTTTGGAACACAAAACGAAAGCTGGCCGAAAGCGAGGTTATAATGAACAACAACGTTGCTGACGTGACAAGGAATATTAGTTTTCCACATTTTAAAAATTATTTTCTAATTTATGATGGTTAACAAACGAAGTTTAAGCCATATTTGTTATAAAACAATTTGTATTTAGCGTTAGAATGATAAGTCAAAAGTCAAACGAGACTTTTCATTCGATTATGACTGGGCATCGCGAAGGGACGTTCTTGATTTATTGCACATAAGATACAAGTCAAGAGTCAAGAAGTTTTATTTAGAGTCGCATACATGTGGACCATAATAACATTAGCACTGTAGTGCTATTCTTGCGACAAAAATATGTAAAAATATCACAGTACAAACAGGTAATATATATATAGACAGACAACAATTCAACTATAACAAGCATGCAATAGATACATGATATTTAGTTGGAAACAGTTATCACAGTTTAGCAGAAATAATTTTTAATAAAAATTTAATTTAAAGGTAATAACTTAATAATTACACTTTTATGTCACACAAATGTTACACAAAATAGGTTAAGACACTGAAGTGTAATGTACATAAATGCTAATATAGCAAAGTGTAAAAATTTACAGGATATACACTAACATAGTGTGAATTAAAAATAGATATTGAAGTCATAGGTAGAAAACAATAAGCTAAAATAAGGTTTATAAAAGTAATGATCTTTGAAAAGGTTTGAAATATCACAGGTTGTATGGTATAATTTCAAGCAGGTAGATTCCAAAGGGGAACAACTCATCCTATATGGTGTGTACAGATGGTACAGGAGCAGATCTGTGTATCCCAGGTGTGAAGCAGTCTGCGAAACGAATTGTAGTTTTCAGCTAGCCGACATTCATTTGGCAGACTGTTCCACACCTGAGAAGCAACGAAAAGATCTCTTACCATAAGTGGAGGTGTTTATCCTTGGAATCTTTACTAGGTTGTCCTATCTAAGATTATAAAAAAAACATCTTTCTTCTCAACAAGATTTTATGAAATATGAGGAGAAATATCATGTAAAACTTTAAAAAACCTCAGAGGCCATATCTTTCATACGCTTTACATGTAAAAAATCAAGTTTGTGCCTCCTTAAAATATCGAAGACTGTGGAAACATAGTCATTGTCAATAAAACGAAGTGCTCTCTCCTGGATTTTTTTTTCCATTTTCCTAGTATTTGTCAAAGTACAAAAGTGCCAGGCAAGTGGACAATAGTTAAAATTTGAAAGTATAAAAGACTTAAAAATGGTAATTTTCCCCTTCTTTGTAAGATTATTTCCTAGTCTTTTTAAAATAGCAAGTTGTTTGACAGTATTTCTACAGAGTTGAGATATGTGTGCATCAAATTTAAGAACAAAGTCAATATCTACACCTAAAAGTTTTACAGTATCTTCACACATAATCTCAAGGCAATCGATGTTAAAAGTCCAAAACACATAGCCTGGAACTTCTCTGGGTTGGTCTTCAAACCATTAAAATTAAACCAGTCTATTAGAACTTAACTCTCTTTATCTAAGCAATCTTTCAGGTGTGAAAAACTATCACCTATCTTAGAGAGAGTATTATCATCTGCATAATTATATAAAACACATTTGTCAACAAAGGTAAAATATCATTCATAAAAATATTGAAAATCAGAGGTCCGACAATAGAACCCTGGGGGACCCCCTTCTTCACATCTGTCCATTCGCTGGTCTCTCGCAAGTGTAAAGTGGGAAGTTGCTCCCATCTCTTGCATTTCGGCGATCCGTTTATATTTACCTACTTCCCCAATCGCGCGCGTTACGGACTCTTGACGTACGCTGTTTTCTATCGGAATTCGTTTGTGTTCGCTTCACCTACGTTTTATTTAATTTGTGCAGTGCATTGTGGGAGGTCACTAAAGTTCAACACTGCTATACTATCGTTACAAAATTCGACCGGGCCGGTTCAAAATACAGAAAGATGGAATTTCCATTATAATTATTTTATTTGACACATTTGCACAATAACTGATATATATGACTTAGTAAGGTATCTGACACGTCTTAAATATGTATTTTACTCAAATGTACATGGTTTATTTAGCTTCATGCCCCTTTAACGTAAATAGATGCTAGTGGTGTATCAGAACTCGTACATACACGCACTTCAGTTGAATTAGGATAAGAAATACTTATGCAGACTTAAATTATACTATTACTTGTTCGATGAATACATACTATCAACTTTATATGTGGAGACTACCCTATAGGTCGATATTAAGAATTATGAATCAGCAATTTAAGATAACTTAATGTAGACCGTCCCTTCTGGTTTCATCTCAAAGATTTCGTTCGATTTTTGATATTTTGATTTTAGGTATACACTGATCACAAAAACCGCATAAAAATCATATGTCACCGAGTTAATTTTTTTCTTCCATAGTTGCTTAAAGATATGTACTAATGACTTAATATTTCGAATTTTAATGATTTTTAATCAAATAATATTTCCTCCCTGTAACATCCCTTAACATATAAATAATATTCCTGTAATATGCTCATACCTTCAGTAGTTGATATAGAATTCATAACTATAACCAATAAGCTTGGTTTTTTTCCACAATGAAACGAAATATCCTGATTTTGAAATTAAATTCGGACTCAATTTTAGTGAAAAATTGCATCAAAATAGTCATGTTTTCTTTTTTTCTGAAAAAATGATCTCAAGAAAAATATTTTTTTTAGAATTTCCATGAAGATTGACTTATTTGCAATATGAAAAGCCAATAAAAAGTATACCTCACAGCATTATTTTTCAAAATATGACCGATTTGCTTCCTAATACCCCTTAAATTTTGGCCTGCAAATGTTAAAAAAAACGAATCCGTAGCCATTTTTAACGTTTTATATTATTCATTTACCCTTGTTAGTTTTCTATATTTATTATATTATTGGAGCATACCAGATAACACAATAATTACATATCTTGATGATTTCATTTATTTATTTTATAAAATATAACAAACCAGTTTGCAAGCTACATGCATATATGTAGGCCTGACCTCAAACTTTAAAAAGGAGTCTAATTCAGCAGGAAATATATAAGCTTTTTCTGAGACAAATAATTTGCTCTGTGTGATACTGTATTAAAATGGATTATTTTCCGTTATTGCATCTTTCAAATTATAAGTAAAGATTGCCTATTGAAGCTGTTTCCATTCAAAACACCACTAACTTTCTTTGGCATCCATATATACTGTGTACATTTATTTCTATTCGGCAAAAAGATAGGTATACGATCATAATGATAACGGTCATTCATTTGTTACTACTGACGTGAAGTTTTTCATTTTGGGTCCCCATAAATCCATGTGTAGTCCATCTCATTGTTGAGCGACTATTATGATTCTTGGATTTTCCTTCATGCATGAATCTTAAAAATTAAAGATCTACTGTAGATACACTTCAAGTAAACACTCGAAAAGGTTCTAGACGAAATGCTTGCTCGAATGCAGATTTCAGAAGCGAGCTGAAATAGCTTGGTACGGAGAAATAAAATACGTTTGCCGGGATCCGGATAACGACGTTACAAACATATGACGTCACAGAAGGGACGGTCTACGTTAATTTTCAAATTGTTTGACTCAGCTTTTATGGAGCATTCTGACCATCGGGCTTTGAGACTAAAAGGATTCTGTTAAGATTTGCTTCGTTTGTACATAGCGCCTGTATCCAGTGTCGCAAACTGTTAGCAGCCGGAGCAAACTGACTTACAAAGACATCATCGTTATAATTCATACTTCGATAGAAAGTAGAAGCCAGGTGTAATTCATAAGTAAAGATTTTCCATGGTGATCAGTTTTTGGTTTGTTGTAATTCGCTGAATCTTTCTATATCCCAATACATATTAAGTATCTTAAGAAATTCACATATTTGTTAAAGATACTTAGCCTCTAATAATCAAATAATAACGTCTTATCAACAAGTGTTCGTATTACACGTATACATGAAAACGAAATAAAATCCAAGTATTCGAATAAGTAAGATCAAGACGGTTTACGACAGGCTACTGCGTGAAAAAACATAGTATATAAGAAGTATGCATAAGATTAATAATCAGCTTTGATTGGTAAATATTTCCACCTCAACTCGATCTTGGCGGAACCAATAAAAAGAGGATAATTTACGTTACAACTCGGATATTTGCATCTGGGACGTCCGAGGACGTTAAATAGTATTTGGGGAACTAAACTAGTGTAAAGTATAAAAGACAAAAATACTGGAAGGACTTTAAGTGATTTTAATTAAAATACTTTATGTATATCTTTTTTCACAGATGTACACTTTGAATGACATAAAACCGTATATTTATAGATGTACACCTTGTCTTTCGCGAAATATTCCGCTTTAGATAGTACCAATGTGAATACTGATAAAACAGTAAACACAGTCCATATAACTCAAAACCAGGTTCACTTTCCCCCACATTCTTCAGATCTCATAGCTGAAGACAAAACATGGACATTAAAAAACTATTAAGGTAATTTTATTTTATCATTTTGGTTGAAATAACCCCTATATAAAAAGTACATCTACCAAGGGGAGATAATCCATGATAGATGACGATGAGCAGATGCTAAGTACCCAAGGGAGTTGAGAGTACATTTTTAATATTGTGTATTTGAATCTGTAGTTTCACCATTCATCAACACAGTGATGATATTACTGCTCAATAAACACAACTCTAACCTGCCAAGTTTTCACTGCAGAATAAAACTTTCTAAAGTGTGCTCGGGGGATCTACTAGTATTTACGTAATTACGGAATAATTCATACCGGATGTAGTTATGTAGTGTATGTTCTCTGGAACTTTGATGTACTGTTAAAGTGTGACAGTTATTCTCCCTTCACGGCCCACACTGTGCCACAGGAATTCTACTTTACGGCGTCAGTGTCTTCCATATTCGGGGAGTTTTTGAGAAATCAGAACGAAAGTGGCGCCACCATAACGACATTTATTGGCACACTTGGCTCACTGCAAACGTCAGCAAAACCAAAACTCAGTTATTGTAGTTTTTATCATTGTATATTTTGTCTAAATATTCAAAAAATGGGGGAGATACTAAATTATGATTGTCATTTTTTACGCTTTTCAGATATAATTTTGAAGACACAATTGTGTCTCCAATAAGTATGCAGTGCACGTAAGGCATACAAGACATCGGCTGGCTGGTTTGATGGAAGTTTCGATTACTCAAGTGGATGCGAAAAATGAAAAATTGTGGAAATTAATACTTTCCTATCTTAAAGAGAGAACGAAATAATGATACCTGTCGTCCAATTGTTCTTCCTTATGTTTCCACAATCTTACCATCCCTGATCACTTTCTGCGTTTGCAGTGGCGAAGCGCCCGTGCATGCTTGAGCTTACATTTTATATACAGTCAGAAAAAACACAACATTTGAATACACGTAACGCTGCAGAATATAAACAGTGGCGTAGCGCCCGTGCATGCTTGCATGCTCAAGCATGCAAAAATATTCTGACTTTCATTTCATACAGTCAGAAAAAACACAACATTTGAATACACGTAACGCTGCAGAATATAAACAGTGGCGTAGCACCCGTGCATGCTTGCATGCTCAAACATGCAAAAAATATTCTGACTTACATTTTTATACAGTCAGAAAAAACACAACATTTGAATACACGTAACGCTGCAGAATATAACTTTGAGTTGCAAGAGTGAGGTACATTGTAACTTATACCGATGAAAATCATGCTTCGTATCGGAACCAATAGCTAGAGCAAATGCGATATTTTTGCCAAAAGCCCAACACACACACTGGTAAATATTTTAGCCCGGGCTCTCGCATCAAAGCCAGGCGCTCGTTTTTCAAACCTAAGGTGGTACACCAAAATGGCGGCGAAAGCAACTGGATCTAGAGGTGAGTAAAAGAAATGTCCCATGTCAAGAGATGCATATATTTCCTCAATTTTAACATTCTTTTACGGGGTGTCGAACGTGTCAATATATACATTCGTATCCATAAATCTTGTATACGTGCCAAACAAAAACATATACACCTGCTATGGGACTGAAAAATCAGTGACATTTGCAGGCGTTACCAAGGATATTCGTAATTCGGGTCGGGTTTAGAAATCAAACTACGTACATTTTGTAATAACGTCAGTAAACACATAACCCATATGTGCGTATACCACGCACTGAAGTTTTCGCGTGCCTAATAAGGCGGCAAACACAATGGCTTTTGTTTTTCCAAAGCATGACCGCTCGCTTGATTAACTAGAGAGAGTGGAATATTTCGTTTATTGTTTGTCTTTCCGAATTCGTGTTTTCGACAGCTTCACTTAACTTTTCTGTTACTGCTTATGAATTTTGCATTTGATTGAACTTTTATTGAAATAAAACAAAAACAAACTTTTTATTTTGTACTGACCGATTTACTCGGAACTCCGTGGTCGACATATATACTATTACAACAATACCATGCTACGTCATCAGTTATGGTTCCGAAACTGATGCTGCTGATGCTATAACCAGTGTTTTCGGTGACAAAACTTGTAGAGTTCGCATGCCAATAAAATGCCACGTACAGTAATTCGTACCCTTGACCTTTCGATCTCGCCATCAGGACATACCTAAATACATATAGTTTACAGATGTTTACTGTAATCCATAAACAATTTGATTCTTCACTCAAGAATAAATTACTTTTTCTAGACCAGGAGTTGGAACAATAGGATAAACTCCCTCGGCAAATAGCTTTCATTGTAGGTTATAGATGTAGATTGATTCACGTGTAACATCTGCCGGGTGTTGACACCTCTGTGACCATCGATCCGTGCCTTCTATTGTAGACGCCTATATCTGTCTTTATCTTGCTATGAAATACAGTTGTGCACAATGCTAACAAACCCATATCCTAACTTCATACACACAATCATTATTTATCGTCCTTGCGATCTTTGCTGACTCGAGTTGGAACATGCTTGCATGCTTATCAATGTTCTTCGTCAAATTTCACAGGGACACATCAGTTTACTTTGCTCAACAGTTAGGCAAAGTATTAACTCTCTAAAAATTCTTTAACATGGATGCTACGGAATCAAACCATGTGATAGTGCCAACGGTATGTGCATATTACAACATTTTATTTCATATATAGTTCTTTCCTAAATTTTTGCCATCTTTAAGTCCTTTTTAACACATTAAATCTAAATTAAATTTGATTAATATATAGTAATATAGTAATAATTTTCTTACTACTTTTGAAATATTTTATTAATAAAATGATAAATCTAATCAATAAGCTAACTCAAAATGAGTTGTTATGGGGGAGGATATCGTCCTTTAGACCGAATTTTTGGTGTTCTTATTAGAAAAATAATTATCACTTTCGGTCTAGACGATTTTCCAAACAAAACTTGCTATACGCTAAATCTACTTTTTAAAGTAAAAGTTATGGCAAAGCTTTAATCTTAATTTATTAATCAAAGTAGCATTAGTCACATTGGTCGAATCTCAGTCTTAATGTTTAAATGAAATTAAAAAAATATACCGGGTATAGATATTAATGCAGACCACCATTAAACCGTTCTAAGAACGCACCCAATTCAGCCGACCAAGAAATCTCCGGGTCTTATAACAAAATAATACAAACCGCCTTTTTAGCTCGGCACCATCGGGCTGTACATATTTAATGTATAATTATTCTCCTGGGCGAGATAATACGGAATAATTAGAACAGATACGTGTACATTATAACTACTAGGCTGGTAGAAGGCAATTTTAGTTCTTGTGTACCAAGGAAGCATCTAATGATGCCATATTGTCAGTTTTGTCATAACTCTTACAGATTACATAAACAAATAAAAGTGACCAAATTATATTTGCTTTGTTTGGCAGATCAAACACTAGTCCGCTTAACCTGCCTATATTATTAGACTTTTTATCTTTTTGTCTAATATATAAGGTGAAAAAAATAATAATAAACCAGCCTAATAATATAGGCAGGTTTAGAGGACTAATTAAACATGTGAATTACCTTCCGTTATCGAATTTGCATGATTTTTTTTCTATTTATGGTTAGCCTTCACTCGAAATGTTCAGATACATGTATAACTTCTTAATAAGTTAATGAATGAATCAATGTTGTTTCATTTTTATCCATTGCGAAACGCTGAATTTATACTTGTCGACCGGGTTTATGACGCGCGAAGTGTCGACGTTGTCCGGGCAGTGACTTCCTTTTGTTTTAACCTTGGGTCGGGAAATCGAAGCCAGTCCGCCTGGTGAAAGATGACTTGGGTGCCGCTGTGTTACCAGACTATAACGTTTGACTTCATTTTGTATTTTAGTAAACTTTGATTGTGTTTTGGTGGATAGACTTCACAAGTGTGTATTATAGTGTACGAAAACATCAACAAAAATGAAGATTAAAATAATAAAAAATGATATAGTTAGAGTGTGACTACCTTAACATATGCATTCAAAGTCAATACCTTGATAAAGTGAAGAATCTGTACGGACCAACACTGAGCGGTTTATGAAAGGTTATTTTATATCTGGTGACATCTTCAAGAAAACGTTAGCCACAATGGTTTATTATACAGGTGTATTTTATATACTTTATATTGGCAAATATATTGCTTTAAAATGAAATCTTTACATCCTCCCGTCATATGTGTAATACTCTCTCGGGGGATGGGTGTGGGACAAATAGCCTAGATGTGTTCTAAATGACGTGAATCGTTTATTGTTCATCAATTGTCTGATTGTTCTGTGAGCGAGATGACGTGATAATCATGATGACGTCATATCATTGTTTACAAGTGCATTTCGGGATCGCCCATCTCTATACATGCCAACCATAATTTGCGCTGTGCTTTTAATCGTTTCATATAACTATCTTGCCATTAATAGCCAGGTTATGGGTTGTAAGTTCAGTAAAGTAGTGAAGAATAACAAGAGAAGATCTGGGAGTCCAAGAGATCCTGAAATATCAGTAAAACAACAACAAACAGACGGACAGACAAGCCCGCGTCAGTCCGTCCGGACAGCAGAAGTCCAGTCTTGCTCACGGCCTAATAGTCCGGTCCCGCCTCGTCTCGCTAGGTCAGTCAGCAATACAACATTTGTCGTCACTAGAGGAAGATGTTCTGTTCAGACACGTGCATCAGACTCCGACAGTGAAGACTTCCTTGTGGACGGAGGACACGACTGTGACTTTCCGACTGGAAATAGATATTCCACAGAGCCTCCCCCAGTGCTGGACGGACGCCTTACCCGGACCATCATCCGAAAGGTGGAGGACTACAAACGGTTCGACTGTATCAACAGCGATGATATATCAGATGTCGTTGAGATCTACCATTGTTCAGACGACAGCGATGCGGACGACGAAGAATCTACTACAGGCAGTAGCAGTGTCGGTTCAGATTCCGATCCCATGTTAGCCAGAGGCGCCCGGACACCGGAAATGGTCAGAAAGATACGCGCATTTGATAATGATGTGAGTAGTCTTCTGGTAGCACAGTCTATCCGCGGATGTTCTACCGCGGACACAATTGTCCATCCGAGAGCTCTCAAAGGAGAGCCAGTATCATGTGATGTGGACACCGAAAGTGGCCTGTATGATGCATCCAGTCTGGTGACCTGTCCGAAACTATCTCGTCATCAATTGACCGTGTCTGGACTGAGGACAACAGTAGATGACCGCCTTAACTCCTGGATGTGTAGGCAACAACGTAAGGAAAAAGAGGGAGAACAGAGGGCAAAAGTTTCTGGGATGGAGGAGGAGGGAGTAGGCTGAGGAGGAAGGAGTAGGCTGAGGAGGAGGAGGAGGAGGGAGTGGGCTGAGGAGGAAGGAGTAGGCTGAGGAGGAGGAGGAGGAGGGAGTGGGCTGAGGAGGAAGGAGTAGGCTGAGGAGGAGGAGGGAGTAGGCTGAGGAAAAAGGAGAAGGTTGAGGAGAAGGAGGGAGTAGACTGAAAGATGGCAGATTGTGTAGGCCATAGGAGGAAGGAACAGGTTGAGAAGGAGGTATAGTTGATACTGAAGGAGGAGGGAGTAGGCTGAGGTCGAGGGGAAATTGTGTGGGCCACAGATGAGGATGGCGGCGTGGGAGGCGGAGGATAGAAGAGGAAGGAAGAGACTAGGGAGGTGAAGGAGACAAAGGTTTAGAGAATGGTAGAATAAGCGGGAAGGTTGTAGGACAGAGGAGGAGAATGAAGCCGAGGGACAATGGAGGACGAAGTATAGATAACAGCCTTGTGATTGCAGATTTAGAAATTTTCATTCGGGTCTGACAGTATGAGGCTAAAGGTAATTTGAGTCCCTGAAGAATCTAAGCATTGAGTTTTTGAAATCCAATATGAACTGTCAATGTTAGCGTACTTGAAATAATGGCTCGATCGCACAT
The DNA here is from genome assembly GCF_041381155.1 of Argopecten irradians. Lineage (NCBI taxonomy): Eukaryota > Metazoa > Mollusca > Bivalvia > Pectinida > Pectinidae > Argopecten > Argopecten irradians. The sequence goes on along the minus strand of NC_091135.1, from coordinate 51,688,776 downwards.
GTAAGTGCGCGTGTGATGAGTGTACATGTACAGGTAACAGTTTAGGTATAATGTCTCGTTACTTGTAAATTAGCCTCACTGTTCCGTCGAATTATAGTTCATATATCAAATAAAAATGTATTTTCGTTGAACTTTTGTCATAGAGTTGATTATTTGTCGGTTATTTGTAATGTAAGTGATCATCTTGACTTGCGGGTTTTCTACATTCGTGCATATTGAGTATACTGAAGCACAGGGACCTGGCACGATTTTTTTTTAAAAACTAACAGTATACATATACATATTATAGTATCAAGGGTATGAACTCGGCGGTCGAGGAAAACGGACCTATTTGTTTAAAACCGTGATTATTTTAATAAATTGATTCTATACAACATTGACGGATATCTTACCTTAAAGAGAAATAATTTATCTTTCCATTGAGTGCTTGATGAACAAAATTGGCCAAGTATTGACGAAGTTATGGCTTGATGAATCGGGAAATTTACGAAAAATACGCCAGGTAGACATTTCCCTGTCCGGTCGAAATGTCGTCTCGGCTCTAATGGGCACCTCAAAAACCAAGCCATAATCACAAAATCTACGCTTGTGGTGGTAAACAGTACCCATAACTGTGGTCATCCACATTCTCCTTTGGAGTTGTCATGACCCGTACTTTGTAGAAACTCCATTTAAACATCGTGTAGCTCACTTACTTTAACCGTCACCGCCATGTTCATTTGTTCTTCGGAACGCTTCTCGAGTTTACCCAAAAGCACAACATTACATAATTTGCATAATGTAGTCACGATATGTAAAGTCGAGAAGCGTTCCGAGAGAAAAATGAACATGGCGGTGACGGTTAAAGTAAGTGAGTTACACGATGTTTAAATGGAGTTTCTACAAAGTACGGGTCATGACACCTCCAAAGGAGATTGTGGATGAACACAGTTATGGGTACTGTTTACCACCACAAGCGTAGATTTTGTGATTTTGGCTTGGTTTTTGAGGTACCCATTAGAGCCGAGACGACATTTCGACCGGACAGGGAAATGTCTACCTAGCATATTTGACGTAAATTTCCTGATTCATCAAGCCATAACTTCGTCAATACTTGGCCAATTTTGTTCATCAAGCACTCAATGGAAAGAAAAATTATTTCTCTTTAAGGTAAGATATCCGTCAATGTTGTATAGAACCCATTTATGAAAATAATCACGGTTTAAAAAAAAATAGGTCCGTTTTTCTCGACCGCCGAGTTCATACCCTTGATACTATAACATATATATATGTTTACTGTTGGTTAAAAATTTTCGTGCCAGGTCCCTGTGTACTGAAGCGACTTGAAACGTAAATTAGTTTTAGATATATTGTATATAGTTATACCGAAGTTTTTCCCCCAAATAATATATCTCTTAAAGTAACAAATGTAAAGCAAGTTATATTCTTCTGCTGGTATTTCACAATATTTTTGATTATATTATATGCTTTCAATATATAATATGTTTAAAATAATTGTTTCAATTTCACGAAACGTTCATTTTTTTAAGACATGGCCTTGAATTAATCATGCGCAATAAGTTCAAGGCTACCTTAATTTAAACCCATAAATACCCTTCCGGTCATTGCGTTCAGTGTGTTTGCATAATGGTCCATTTCGTCTCCACTTGTTTCCGTGAATTGCCCTTGTAGTATTCAGTGACTCAGACTTTGTTTTCGTAGATTGATCACTAGTTGTAAATCAATGGAAGGAATATAACTCAATACAGTTACCATATACCAGATAGCAAAATAAATTCCGACATAAACGTGATTAAGGAGAGCAATTAAGAAACATACATAGGTACATGTATCTTAATAAATGCTTATTGTTTTATAGCCAAAATACAATTATAAAATTAAGTCAATCGTCATTTTCTTGTCCGCCTTGCAAGACTTTGCTTTCGTGATCAGTGTGAAATCAGTCTTTTTTTGTATTACACGTAATCGGACATAAAAGAATTATTCACTGCGCTTGGATATCGATGAAGTCTTCACAATTCCGTCAGCATTGATGGCTGTATTGTGGTAAATTGGCAGTGGCATACTTTATTTTTATGACGTAATGTGCAATTTAATGTATTAGGAACATAAATGGATATTGGTACTAGAAAGCAAATATCGTCGATGCTCGTGCATTTTATAGAGGTAATTAATACTTGGGCCTATTTCTGATTTTTAGGGAGTACTTACTTCTGTACGAACTTTAAAGTGTATCGATGTCGCATTTATGTGAAAAAGATACTTTCCACTGTCCGGAGAAAATCAATGTTCAACATTTAGTATCAATCTAATGCTATAAAGCTGTTTCAAATGCAGTGACCATTCGGAAAGCTTGGACTGGTGCCGATATCCAGGCTATCTCCTGGTGCTCAATTCTACAGGGCTGGCGGAAAACCTCTCACGTCTGGCCAATATCATACAGATTTACAAGCCTGTTTCAAAACTGAAAAAATATGTACATGGATTAAGAACCTCATTCATATTCATGCGTGCATACAAACTGACATGTCTATAGGGAGTAGATAATAGCGATGTTGGTGAATAAGAAAGCTGTATCTTGTCTGGTTGTGCTGCGTATCTTATTGAAAACAAAATCTAATGAGTGTATGTCATAATTCACCTAAATGGGTTATATTCTTAATTTCTGAACGTTTATGTTAAGTAAATATACTATTCACAATTTACATATCAATGCATGATAGTGTTCTGTCTTAAGTCCAACACGTTTTCCTGTCACGATAACACTTTGATCTTGTTGAAGTAGCTATCATTGATAAAGGCGCCAGTAGTTATCACAAGAGAATTCGTATACTCCGATAACTCCCCTGTCCCAGAAAATAAATGAGAGGATCATCATTTATTAACAGCTCTACAAGAGAGACATTCCGCTGATTAAACTGTAGTAAGTGTACCAGTACTGGTTAACGCATATCGATACAGCATGTACGCCTTCTTGTATTGCTTTGAATTCACGACAAATTATTGCCACAATTTCCAAGAAATTTCAGTAATCAGCCACTGAGTTCGGGCAGGTTGTGGGATTCGACAAGAAAGCGGATTTATCTTGATCCCTTCATCTCCAAAGATCACCGTGATAATCCTCGCGTACGAATGACCCTCAAAGAACATGGTGTAGGTTTTATAATCCGCGCGGTATTAAACTTCTATTCCATCTTTATGTAATTATAAGTAACAGAGCGAGCGCGGTGGCTCGAGGCGAGAAACCGATTTACGTAACGTTCAGTAGCACCAAGTGTTAATGTGCTCTTATTTTTACTTTCATGTTATGTTATGTTACTTTAACAAAATTATGATAAATGGGATCAAAAGTTCAATAACGTAGAAGTTTGAAAGGATTTTATTGTTTAAACTATGAAATATGCTCACGGAACGTTCAAAGCCCAATGAAAACATAATTGTCCATGATGAAAATGACAATATGATCAATTAATGAAATTAAGATAGTCTAACACGATACAAAGTGCTTGGTGATATATACTGCAGTGAATGCCCACACGCGCACGGGCGAGTGGCTGGATTCTTTTGCATATCGACAAGGGCATACTTATACATAGAGTGATTCTACATGTGTCGACTTATCTCTAAACCTGTGTATCTGGGCTTGTCTTTATGGAAGATGTCTGTCAGATAAAAATACATTGTATAAGCCTTTTTGGTAAGCGTCGCGTAGAAAGAAGGCAATCTGCATTTATCCATTTACCGCAGACTTTAAAGTGGGGTTTTTTCTTCATTTTTTCTGAAATGTCGATTTCACAATTTGATTGTGTCTACAATGGTGACGGATAAATTTCATATTAAGATTATTTGAAAATTTCATATAGGCACTATTCCTACCAAAGAAAATCAACTACAGACAAGTAACGAATTACCTGTCATAACTACATATATCGAATTACGTAAAGAGTTAAAAGAATAATACCATCACCATTGGTATGTGTTTTGAACGATTTTGTCTGCAAATGGTATAATGGCGTCATTTTCTTTGTAAGCTTACGTTAGCTATGCGGCCATTTTGGTTATAAAATTTTGGCATTCAATTAAGAGGATTTACAAACAAATTGATACATGTCGTTTGACGTTGTTCCCCATGGGTGGAAATTCGGAAATAAATGCACGTTTCAACACGTTTAGGAAAAAAGATAGCAAATCATCTTGCATAGGCTGTATCTGACTGGGACATAAAGCACATTGTAGTACTTGTCGTACAGATTTCATGACATCCATTTCACTCCATTGATGCTGTCGTGTTTTGTTACATCTTCATAACTAAAGGACACCTCTAGTTTGTCTGGAACAACGCGTGGTTTGTTGGTCTGGAACAACGCCTGACGATGGTAGATTGGTACCATTGACTTACTTTTAGTAGAAAATTTACCATTGGTAACTAGTGATCGACAGTGTTATACTCTTCAGGGGCTAGTGGAGGAACTGAAACATCTAGCACTGATCCAGTAACTAAGATCTATAAAACAAAATACAGCTATCCCTGTAGATGTACTATTTTTAGAAAGATCAGTTCAAGGAGTAGACATTCAATGACGGGAGAATCGAATGGTTAAATGTTGTTATGTACGCAGATCTATTCTTGTTGTTTGAAGAAAATGCCAATTGTATTGTGTCCAATGCCATTTCTTACTAACTCGCTAAAATCTCAATACAATTTAAAAAGGGAATAAAATTGTCGCCTCCAAACGATAATTCAAGAACACATTGGATGACATCTAAACATGACCAGGGCGGAGGGATGAAGGTGTTTAGTTATGAAACAATTAAAACATGTTGCAACCCATAAACTTGAGGCAAATAGTTGAATGATTGTCGACCTATTTGCTCCTGGAAATGTGCAATGCAAATACTAGGGAAATGGTCAGATCGAAGAAGAGTAAATGAAAGGTAAATATACCACAAAACTGCTAGTATCCTAGAAATGGAGAAGACCACTTGTACAACCTAAATAGGAGGTGAGTATTCTATATAGCTAGACTGGCCCCTCGTCTTAGTTCTCTATTCTCCGTCCGCATAGGTGATAGATGTAACTTAGGCTGGAATATGTCTACCGGTCAAACAAACCTTATTGCACAAATGGAAGGAACATATTCGGTGACACAACTCTTACTGCATGAATTGAAAGTGGATGGTCAATTAAAGTACTCAAAGGGACGACGAACCATTGGTGAAACAGGTCTTGCCATTCAAAAAGATGAATGGCCATCCATGATATTCTTACTATACAAATGGGTCGATGTGTAGTGTTGGTCAAACTGTTTGAATCACATTAATAGAATATAGATAATTTGATGAAACCGTTCGCAATACGTAAGTGAAAGGCTTTCGTTAAAACACGGCAATATTGTTTGTAAAATAATTAAAGTTATATTGATTTCACAGAATAGCTGACACAACAGGAAAGTGATTTTTTTTACATTAATTGTGTATATCAATACAATATAGCCTCATAGATGTTCCACAGAAAGGAAGCAATTGTGACGTGAAAACATTTTTATATTAATAATTGACATTTTTGGTAGGTAAACACGACACTTTGTCATTTATAATCAATAGTGTAAACAACCTGCACACCCACCTCCAGACACGTTCATGTTTACAGAAAAAAAACCTTTCAACTAGAAGTTTTAAAAAACACGTTTCTTAGTGTTTCAGTATTTGCCCATAGAATGGTTTTGTTTAAATACCAGGCATTAGTATACATCATATATATAATTTTTAATGTATAAACAACGACATTCACAACCATGAAATTTGCATTGCTCCAGAATATCACGGGGAAAATATTTTGCAATAAGTGGTTATTTCCATGAAGATAATTTGACTCATTTCCTAATTATTGTTAGGATCAAACGTTGTCAGCGTTTTCGAGAAAGAGATTGTGTGCGTGTACTTGTCATTTTAGCAAATAATGAACACATCTGCGTATTAACAAACAACTCTCTATGTTGACTTTAACAAAGCAAAGGAGCTCTTTTGCTGAAAAGTTATGGAATAGCAAAATATAAATTTGCATCATTCGATTTGGTTTATTAGGTTTAATGTCCTTGAGGGGGTCCATTAAAAACCATGTTGATTTAAGGACGGCCTCCCATAGAGGTGCAATGTGTTTTGGGAGGTTTTATATTTGTGTTGTGTCTCCTTTTGATAGTGAAACTATTGCCTTTATAGTGCTTTCTCATTAAAGCATGCCGACAAAGAAACCAAGCAGCACGTGCCACCTGATCACATTATACTGACAACGGGTGAACCAGTCGTTCCACTTTCTTTATGCTGAGTGCTAAGCAGGGGCAACAACTATCACTTTTATAGAATTTGGTGTGTCTCAGCCAGGGGACAGAACCCAGAGCCTACCTCACTTGGACGAGCGCTCAACAGAAGACCAAAAGTGAGGTGGTGTCAAGGGAGACGTTAGGGAGAAGAAAGTCAGTTAGAAGAAGAGAAAATATAAGACAATTAACCTCATCATTCAGGAAAAGTGAGATCGATAGAATGCTTTGTAGGCTCGAATGTGGTTGATAGAAATTAGAAATCCCACATATTGTTAATATGAAATGTAAGGACGATCTTAGTATATTTCTATATTAATAACACTGCTATTTACTTTATTTTCTTAATATTTACCAACCCATTCATGATGTGTTTATTCTGTTCTATACTTTTTCCATTATTGCCAGTTGCAGTCTATTTGAGTTAAAGTTAGAGTGTTGCCCAAAGAGGAATTGCAGCTATTCAAGCATGTTGTAAGCCACTCTTAGGTGTTACATGCTAATAGAAACCTTAGTCTAAAGTACGTGTATAATTGATACTATGGTATCTGTTACTCGAAATGACACGATCCTTGCCCTGCTGTTGATATGAATGATATCTGATATTGATTTTTATTAATAGTTCGTAATTGTTTCAACGCTGCAACACAGTACGTATTGTTTCATGGTTACAGGAAAAAATCGAACGTTTTTTCAATACTTGTCTATATTTACCGACAAAGATTGTAATCAACTGTTAGTATTTCGATCGCGCCGATCAAACCTCTAATGGTAGAAGGATTCGATATTTTGATTACGAGATACCTGTGTCCCTAGCTTGGTTGACAAACACCAGACCATATATAGACTGTTCCAGACCGGCATTGTCAGCTACAGACAGCTTTAAAGAGTTCTAAGCGTATCGAAAGAAATCGCACCCAAATCAATCGGACCTCTCTCTCTTTATTATTTATTTCCATAATGAGCACACTTCGCCAGTACACCGCGCCGGTACCGTACGTAGCTGTCGTAAACGGCTGCAATAATAGAACGTGCCATATCTAAACTATATATTGACAATGTCAACTTTGTTGGCAGATTTCTCTCATATTCTGACACAGTGCTTTGTTAGAATGGTTCGGTTCCAAACTGATCCACACGAGAATCTGATTGCAGCGGATAATGCAAAGGATTATCTCTGACGTTATAGTTTAACATGGGAAGGCTGAAGTATGATGTGGTCGTCATCTCTTGAGACCAAACGATTACTGCCAATTTAAAGTGACATTACAACCTCTTCAAGGATTTATTTTGATTGCGCAAAACGCTTAAAAGATTCTGACAATTTCTTTATGGCTCCACTTAATGAGCCTGATTTTGATACAAGTTGTCTCCTGTGAATAGTTACGTTACTGTCAATCTTTCGAGTGGAATGTGATGATTTGCTATCTGCACGATGGATAAATACATAGATACCCGGATGAGACTACGTCATATTGTCCAATCGGCATTTGTAAGTTATATAATTACTTTCATCATTTGCTTTTTATTTTGAAAAAGATATGTTTTAAATAAAGCACTATATGCATATTTCTAAAATTGAATTTGTATAAAAGTCTTCCATATTTAGTATATGTGATGGCTATTTCGTGTTTTTTCTTATTGCGACTTGTAAAAAGAAAACAAATCATTTCTTTGGCAAAAGCACGATTTTTCAAAACATTGCATCAGTTTAAGATTGATAAAGAAATTTGTATTTAGATTGTAAAAAAATGAAGATTTATTAAACTGAGTTCGTTGTGTGTGTCGGCACAAAAAGTTCTAAAGGTTGTGTATTATCAACAGTATGGAATTGGTGTGCCATAAACATATTTCATTTCGATATATCGGAACTGATCTCGTAGAAAAGCGGTAAGTCTTGATCTAGAGTGTGTAAGTGTCGAGTTAGAAATGTATACATAGGAACTAATATACGGGACTAGTCTACTGGGAGTGGCTACTTCTCGTCTGATGGTATATTCTTGTAATTGATCCTGAAGAGGTTCAGACCTAGCAAGGTTTATATTGATGTTTCATCTTATAAAAAGTTGTAATATTTTCTTTTTGTTATATGTTTGTGTAATTTGTATCAAAGATATCCTAGTTTTAAATTGAATCAGCAGCACTTGTATTGAAAGTTAAAACTGGTTTGGGTTAGTGAATGTTTTCGTTGGTTTGGTGCATAGCCTATGTTGCCATGTCCCATTATCCATGATCTCTTAAGGATCTTACACATTTTAGGTTTCCCTTCGTGTGACTCTTTTAGTGAAAGCTACACTCTCAATGCAGCAAACGAAGAGGATTTTGTTGTATTCAACTGCAAAATAACCCTGTATCTTCTATTACAAAACTGGCATTGTATACAATTTGGTACGGTCATATAATAAAATTAATATTGTAAAGAGCGTTTTGCGCATATTTTCATATACAAGTGAAGTCATCTGATTGTCCCGGAAAAATGGAAACTTTCAGAATTTACAAAAAACTGTTTTGTTGATATTTTCAAAAATATATATTATTTTATGTCATAAGAATCTCTATTTATAGCTGTACAATATATATATTTCTCATATTGTTGAATAATTGGATATACAATTCCGCTTTAAGCATACCGAATCATTGAGTTGTATACTTATAAACATTGATTATTTTTAATATCATGTTGTCACCAAAGGTGGCTTCATTGTGTCAATCGACTCCGGTATCTATAAATACAGAAAATATTCCGTAATATTTCCTTCATGTGGTTGATATATAGAATTATGTAAGACTCATAAAAACTGTTGATCACGGCCCCATGTGAAATGATAATTATCTTGATTTAATACTCTTGGGAACAAAACACCTAAGTGGGTATTTTAGGTGATTACCACTATGATCTGTCGGTGGATTTTATATTGGAAATAAACCCCAGCTGGTTATATTATTAGGTAGATAACAAAATCTGATATCAGCTGTAGAAGCTGAGCATTACTGATTGGTACGGGAATGGATGTACCGCAAACAAGTGTTGGGCTACTCCATTTCTGTGTACATAGGTAATATCTCGCGGGTCTACTGATGGTTTTTGATGATTTCGACACCAACAATTATTTTAGATGAAATGTCTCCCAAGGAAACGCTAAAAGTAAAAAGGATTAAAAGGTACACAACACAAACTTATCGAAGTCTACCACTTCACCACTCGCACGATACAGTGGAGGCCGTCCCTAAATTACCTTATCTAACAATTTGTCTGTGGATGAAAGTTATCTTAATCAAGAACTGATATCAACTCCTCTGGAGATAGAAGAAATAGAGTTATGATAATATAATATTAATTGTCACTGGTTCCCTTTATCCAACAGCAGAGTATCTACATGCATGTTGATCTGTATATAGACATATAAGATCTGCAGACGAGGTAGTAAAATGTGGACGGCCTAATCAAAAACAATTACTCTGCCTCGTCGCTTCACCTCTGTGGAGCCCACGGAGGGATATAAAACTACATGTATTATTTAGTTAACACGTAATATCATTTCTTTGGCATGAAATCTCGCATATTTCCAGGTGAACATGGTTTATTTTGTATCCCAAAGTGCGAATATATCTACCGAAAAGTAAATTGTTACAACAAGACAGAGTTTCATGTTGAGTTTATGACGAATTTTCATCAGACATGTAAGTGGATATGTAATGAACTTCCAATTATAGGTTTCGATAATAGTGGGTTATTACAAGTCTGTGGCAATAGGGATCATCATTATGTCGATGGTAAATATGTACATATATACAAGAGTACAGAAAGTGAAATGACCGGTCAGTTTGAGCAGACCTGGTGTAACTTGCTTGTTTATTGGGAGTCAGATAAAAATAAGATTAAAATATTCGACATGACATTGGTCAATACACATGCACGAGGAAATTATTATGAATCAACACATGAAGTTTTGTTGTGTATATGGTGCCGCTTTTCATCTCGTACTGGTAACTATTTTATAGAGAAAATCTAAATTCAATTTTAAAGTTCTTTTATTGATTATTATAAACTGCGATGTAAAACGTGTAAAGCTTTTATTTAGGGTGAGATGTAACAGCCATCTTGTTAGCCTTTTGAAGGGAATCTACATATTCAGTGGGTACAATCAGCAATGTAAGGAACGCTTACTATTCCAGAGCATCTGACTCTTATCACTTTTAGTGTAGTACGCATGTCGAGCTTCACTCAAAATGTCATATTCCATGTTATAATTTAATATATCAAATTTCTCCTGTCTAGATCAAAGTGGCACTTATGTAGAATACAAAGTAGCGTTTTTTGTCTACATCACGCACCCAACGTGGAACCGCAGAAGCAGCCTACAGTCTGTGTGGCTATCGTGTTGTGTGGAGTTACCGTATCGTCTGGTCACCTGGGTGACCAGGTTTGCCAATGTAACCAACCTCCCGAAATCTCGAAGGCGACTTAAACGCGGTCTGTCACGCCATTTTGCACCAGGGTGAAATCTGACTGATGGTCCCTCCATCCATAATCACGACTTTACAGACGAATGCCTCAACCTTTAAACTCCTTGCATGGGAGAAAACGATAATTTTATGGAAATCTGCTGATAGGTTTTGAAGCATATTTTGTTTTATTGTCCATTATTCTAGCTTTATGTCTTGATCTCATTGCATATAGTCTGCATTTCAAAGACTTTCACAATACAGTTGATCCGATCCAAGTTATTGCTGTCAATGTTGCTCAGATGTGTGAGTTACATGATCGATATTAAAATCTCTCGCTTGTCGTATGTAGATGGTATTTAAAAATATTGAAATTTACGACAGAATCCTGTAGGACCACCCTATCGATTTTTCCCATTTGAAATTTTCCGGTAAAAGTCAATTTTGTAATTTGCAACAATAATGTGTGATTCTTACCACCACCGCCGCTATTGCTATTTGTCGAGTTTCCTGTGTTATCACTCTCCGATAGATTCTAAACTAATCATGTTGATGAGCGGATGTGAGGTTTGGAAAATATTTTCATGTTATTATATCAACCGAATTTTATACCACGAAGCCCCCATGTAAAGTGATCTGTTGCGGAGGTCGTCAGCGGTTTCATTCAAGGCTGTTGTCAATACGCTGGATGTTTCTAAGGCCTACATTATACTGGAAGTTAAATGACGTCAAGTGTCCCGACAAACAAAACCACCAAAGTGACATTTGTCCTGCAGCAGTATTTCAATGTAATGAAAAACCATTAAATAAAATGTCCCTCTCTTGAAAAGAAATGTTGTATTTGCTCGACTTCTCCTTCAACTCATGTTTTCCAAGAAATTTTACCAACGTTGATATACAAACACATTTAACGATTCCTCACTGTTGATAAACGGAAAAACGCAAGTGAAAGGTACTCACAGTGACCACAAAATGTAATTAACTGGAACCAGAAAGTTGGTCATGGGGAAAATGTATGTGCAACATTCTTTGTAAATGAAACCGGTTGTTGCCTATCCCAGAAAGTTTGAAATCGAATTAAGAATATATGGATTTTCTCTTTTACTGAAAGGCGTTCTAAAATGAATAAGTGATTATTCTGACGTCACGTATGTACCGGGCGTACATCGATCGTCCTTCAAATCCGGCGACGTTCACACTACTGGATCTGATAACCTTGTACGGTGGTGCCGGTCTACGTATCCTAAAGTAACCACTTCCAGGTAATACGCATTGCTATTTAATAGGAGACAAGAAAGTGTCCAAATTAGGGAATAAAACATTCATGGATTGTCATTGCATGAAATGAGGAGGAGAGGAGCGGGGGAGTGTAGGATCGATAATCACAGATTACATAGTACAGAGTTAACCGATAAATCTAACTATTAATGCATATCTATGGATTTTGAATGTTAATCCAAAACTGTATTTTTTTCGGGATGTTCTGACATACATATAGTCTAAAATAACATTTAAAAAAATGCCATATTCAAATAAATAAAATGTTTGGAAACGTGATATCTATTATACATGGTATGTTAATTGATTAAATGTTACGTCATCGTAACAGTCAAAGTCATTTGAGGATGACTTTCTGTGTATGCGGTTTGTTGCCTGTGTGAAGTGCGGGTGTGTGTTTTGGGAGACTGTGGTATATTCGTATTTTGGGAGACTGCGTTATATTCGTGTTTTGGGGGACTGCGGTACATTCGTGTTTTAGAGGACTGCGGTATTAACGTGTTTTGGGGTACTGTGGTATAAACGTGTTTTGGGGGACTACGGTATATTCGTGTTTTGGGGGACTGCGGTATATTCGTGTTTGGGGAACTGCGGTATGTTCGTGTTTTGGGGGACTGCAGTATATTCGTGTTTTGGAAGACTGTGGTATATTCGTGTTTTGGGGGACTGCGGTATATTCGTGTTTTGGGGGACTGCGGTATATTCGTGTTTAAGGGGACTTCGGTATTAACGTGTTTTGGGGGACTGCGGTATATTCGTGTTTTGGGGGACTGCGGTATATTCGTGTTTTGGGTAACTTAGGTATGTTCGTGTTTTGGGGGACTGCAGTGTATTCGTGTTTCGGAAGACTGTGGTATATTCGTGTTGTGTCTCCTTGTGATGGTGTGATTTGGGAGACTGCGATATATTCGTGCTGTGTCCCCTTGTGATAGTGGAACTATTGTCCTTTATACATGTAAAGGTTCCTGGGGCAATTAAAGGTATAATTATATCCTTACGTTTGAAATAGGGACTTTTAAGTTGTGCTTTGCTGTTAAATAGATAATATTCTATAAAACACCTTTGCTTTTTACTACAAAATTTTTGAATATTATTGTTCAATTATTTCCTATGGTCTTATGACTTTTCTCCACGATTCAAGTAAAGAAATTGTTAGTAAGTAAGCACATTATATAGCTAAATGTTCCAGAATCAATTGAGGGTGAACAAATTCTGCTTTTACTCTCAAGTTTGACAACTTGATTTTTTTTTATAATATTCAAATTATGGGGCATGGAAATCATCAAAGTGTTATCATAATGAACGTTAAGGAAACTCACAAAATTGATGTCAAGTACCAATGAACGATTCCATCCGTCACGTTGGAATCTTAAATTCTCTCTAAAAAAGCTAAAAAGCCTATCAAAGAAATGTGACCACATACAATTGCGGAAGTACAAGTCTTTCTCTTGAAAACCTTTTCTCGGTCTTTGAAGCAGTTTATGCTGGTAACGACGCTGCCTCTCTATAACGTCTCGTGTCTGAGTGCCTGTCTAAAATTACACTTGCGCGTCAAAGTACAAATGCATCTAAACTATTCCATTAACTTTTGCGAAAACGGCGGGTTTTGTATGTCCGCTATCTCTGAACGATATCTATCGTATTCAATACCTTGTAAATATGAAAATGCAATTCGCCTGCGGGATTAGTGAGACGTGTGGCGTAATAAGATTTACGATTGATATTCGAAAACGTAATTGTTTTAAGTAACTAAAAGCTAAAAATGAATTACTGGTTCAGGGGATGTGGTTTCTGCCCTACTCGACGTTTCTAAAGAAATGTAGATGGTACGGTAGATAGACTTTCTCCGTATGTAATTAACTCCACAGACAAATTTACGATGTTTGCATAGAACGCACCACACCGTCCAGACAACCGTGCACTGTGGACCATTATGTCAACAGACTATTGTAATTCGACATACCTACTACTTATCTTAGTAAATCGTACGGTCGTATAGAACGCACCCATCTTCTCATCAGTGACATTACTCAAATTGTACATTGATTGACATTTTGGTAGGACCAAACTTTATACGGACTGACATCTTGGATATCTAGTACGGTTATACGATCTGCTTCTTCATGAAATGATTTGCCTCAGCAGTTATGCGATGTAGTAGGAATAGTTTAACTTAGCTTTGTTACATAGTATCGAGGGATTCTAGCTCGGTTTGTAATCTTTACAGTAGCGAGCAATATGCACATAAACCAACATCAAGATTGAAAACTGTCAATAAAGTTTGCCTTTATAATTTACATTAATTATTATGTCATGGAATATAATCATGGTACATTTGATGGACTAAATAAAGACTGCAGTCAAAGGAAATACGCAATATAATCTTTGAGCTAGGTCAATTATGTATTGAGTTTTGCAGGGCTTAAGATACATAGACTACTGTCAATTTGTTTCTATACCTGAAGAAAGTGGAAACAAGGACGACCATACAACAGTTTAAACCCGAGTTTCTGCGTAATAATTTTGTTTGGAGTTTCAGAAGTTGATATAAAGTTCGAGGTCTATAAGGCAAAACTATTTCTCGTCCTCCTAGGTGATATACTGATGCATGAAGCGTTCGTCGTTGGTATGTATTGCTCATGTGTTTGGCCTATGAAGCGTTCTTCGTTGGTATGTATTGCTCATGTGTTTGGCCTATGAAGCGTTCTTCGTTGGTATGTATTGCTCATGTGTTTGGCCTATGAAGCGTTCTTAGTTGGTATGTATTGCTCATGTGTTTGTCCTATGAAGCGTTCTTCGTTGGTATGTATTGCTCATGTTTTGGCCTATGAAGCGTTCTTCGTTGGTATGTATTGCTCATGTGTTTGGTCTATGAAGCGTTCTTCGTTGGTATGTATTGCTCATGTGTTTGGCCTATGAAGCGTTCTTCGTTGGTATGTATTGCTCATGTGTTTGGCCTATGAAGCGTTCTTCGTTGGTATGTATTGCTCATGTGTTTGGCCTATGAAGCGTTCTTCGTTGGTATGTATTGCTCATGTGTTTGGTCTATGAAGCGTTCTTCGTTGGTATGTATTGCTCATGTGTTTGGCCTATGAAGCGTTCTTCGTTGGTATGTATTGCTCATGTGTTTGGCCTATGAAGCGTTCTTCGTTGGTATGTATTGCTCATGTGTTTGGCCTATGAAGCGTTCTTCGTTGGTATGTATTGCTCATGTGTTTGGCCTATGAAGCGTTCTTCGTTGGTATGTATTGCTCATGTGTTTGGCCTATGAAGCGTTCTTCGTTGGTATGTATTGCTCATGTGTTTGGCCTATGAAGCGTTCTTCGTTGGTATGTATTGCTCATGTGTTTGGCCTATGAAGCATTCTTCGTTGGTATGTATTGCTCATGTGTTTGGTCTATGAAGCGTTCTTCGTTGGTATTTATTGCTCATTTGTTTGTCCTATGAAGCGTTCTTCGTTGGTATGTATTGCTCATGTGTTTGGCCTATGAAGCGTTCTTCGTTGGTATGTATTGCTCATATGTTTGGCCTATCAAGCATTCTTCGTTGGTATGTATTGCTCGTGTGTTTGGCCTATGAAGCGTTCTTCGTTGGTATGTATTGCTCATGTGTTTGGCCTATGAAGCGTTCTTCGTTGGTATGTATTGCTCATGTGTTTGGCCTATGAAGCGTTCTTCGTTGGTATGTATTGCTCATGTGTTTGGCCTATGGCACTGTCACACCTCCCTTCACTTTTCACGAGATGGTAATCACAAACATGACAATACATTCGTTGAAATCAACCATACTTTATTCTAACAAAGTGTCCTTTTATTTGTTGTATGAAACTTTTGTTTATCCCTGTAAATCATGTTCAAATAAAACCTAGCTGTTAATAGGACGTTAAGCCGAAACTACCAAACAAGTACAACTAATCTTGGACGCAAAATGAGGGCTCATTTATACAACAGAAATGGGCAGTTTATACTGACTCAGTGCTTCTATCCTAACACTAAAACTCCCTTAAATGACCATAGCTGTTAATTATCCATTACATACATCAAGTTTTGATGTGTTTTAATCACCACCACGACTAACTATCTAGTTATTCATTTCTGAATCACGAGTTCCATTGTGAACGTTGACATCATTATTCTAAAGATACATGATATATTAAATGGAAATGTTCGTTATTTTGATATGTCAGCACGCCAAGGTCATGTGGATGTTTTTATACATGAAGATGTCACAAGTGCTTCTAATCAGGGTATTGGAAACGCATGCTTTGTTCGTCTGCCTGAAATTCATCATTTTAATTGGCACTTTCAAAGTGAGGTATGTCGTAAATTACAATATCCTCATTACTTGGATATAGTGCATTCGCAAACTGTATAATAACATAAATCTAACTTAAGCAATACAAAACATGACACAAATCAATAGGTATGATCCCCCAGGCGATATCACAAACAACCTCAAACGACTTCGTCTTCTTCTTTCCTCAGACTTTAGTTAATACTATTCAGTATTGTCTTAAGGTGTGCATGCGATTCTTACATTGTCGAATCGTCAGTCAACATGATCACCATTCCGTGACTTCTTATTGGTCAGAACTGAGATATTGTCTGATTTCAGTGAAACATGGGATGGCAAATGCAATGCCCAATGGTGAAACAATAGTGCTTCTGATAGATCATAACTTAGTATAAACTGGTATATAAGGGTTTTGATTGTTGGAGAATGCAATAGTATAATAGTGGGGGTGTTTGTGAGACCTATTTAATAGTCACCAACTACAATAAGCATACGATTTCTGTCATCATAATCAGTAAAGGTAAAGAAAATGAAGGCAATACTGACAGCAACAAACCTCGAATCGGCAATCACATGCGATAGCATATAGGTGACGATGTACCCAGGATTATACACTAATCGAACAACCATTGAAAAGTTTTTATGATAATTATGATATTATGTATCATGTCGGTCTTTTTGGCGGTTTTCGGTTGGGTCAACCCCACTTAGGATTTTCATTTAAATCGTTACATGTATTTCTTGTTTTAATCCACATGGTGGATCATTAACAATCCATTTAAATGTCACCATTTTTTGGGTGGACATTTCACTTTCATTTAGCAGTTTCCTTGTTCTTGATAAGTGTGGAGGGACATAAATTCTAGCTAAAAAATAACTTATTTTTTCCTTGTAATTCATATCAAGCTGTATCGTTATGTTTTGTAATTTTTTTTCTAGGAATGACTTTGTCTAATTTGGAGTTCAAAACTTATTGAAATTTGACCCTTTAAAACTATAATATACTGTCTTAATAATTCGAACCAGGAAACTTTAATGGAATCAATATCTTTTCTGATTGGCTGCTGATGACTGAATGATATTGCAGGCTTTTGATTAGTTAGTTTGGCCTGAGGGTAGGCATCCCTATTCTTGATCAGCAGCCATCTTTAATTTTCACCCACTATAACATCTGAAGAGTTTTTAAACACACCCTTAACCCACCTTTTTGAGTGGCAGTTATTGTTTTTGTTCATAGTGGCGGTGTTTTGGTCAACCCCACTTAGGCTAGCATAGTTTTGATAAAATCTTATTCTTTAGTTGTAGTGATTTGTATTTTGCATTGACAATCGTTAGATGTATTTCTTATTTTAATCCACATGGAAGGTCATTAATAATCAATTTAAATGTCACCATTTTTGGGATTTCAATTTCATTTAGTTGTTGAGCTGTTCTTGATATGTGTGGAGGGGCATAAAATGGTACTATGTTGAAATTGAATGTTTAACGTCCTGTTAACAGCTACCATCATTTTGAGACGACTTCCTCAGTGTACGTATGTTGGGTGCAGTGAGGGTATCTGTGTTTTAGGACACGGTGGTATATTGACGGCATGTTTCATTGTAGCAGTACTGCGAAATGATATTGTCATTTCTCTCATACCTACACGTGTAATACTGGCTGGTCTAGGGCAATACACCCATGTCGCCTGAAGCTGTATTGCATTGCTACCCATGCAATAAAGCCTCGTGACGTCACAGCGTCAACAAAAATACTATATTCTCGGTACAATTTTGTTTTCAGAAATAATGCTTTATTTACTTCAAAAGATACTAACAACAGAATTTGAGTTGCAAATAAATAGCGCAATGTATCATGCATAGAGAATTGACTTGAAGTCACATTTTTAAAAAATCATTTCAAAATGGAAGAAAACGGGACTCAATCACGTACCACATGATACTCGAAAACGTTTATGTGGGACTATTGTTTCTATTGGTGATGGAATGACGTCAAATGACGATATCTCGAGATTACGTCATTTCAGCGGGGATATTTCAAAGAGTTACGTTCCATCACCACTGAATATACTAGTCCCGCGCAAACGTTATCGGGTATCACGTAGTCCCATTGGAAAAGCATAGTAGTAAAATTGCAATAAAACGTCGAGGTATGAGAGAAAAATAATCTTTCATATGTAGATATGAAAGATAGGGATATTCTAAGCCTCGGATTTAACAACATCTTGTGACCCTCGGGTAAAATATCCCTATCCTTCATATATACATATGAAAGAGTCTTATGATATATCATACAGGTTTTTTCCGTCACTCATTTGTGTATATGTTATTTAATTGGATACTGTGGAGATCACTTCCTAGTCCTTGCTTTTTCTTTCATATAAGAGTAAAACAAGTATGGTTGGTCATTTAAAGATGTATGCAATGTGTTTTGGAGGCTGTGGTATTTTCGTGTTGCTTCTCAACCGGAGACCAAAAATAATCGAGGAGGCATTAGGAAGCAGAGATAAGTTAAGATAACAAATTAGGCGCCATTTACGATTCAATTCTATCAGCCTACTTGCAGTACAGTCACATTTATGGAGTTTTCTAGAGATGTTTTGAGACAATGCACATTGATTCAAATGAACCCCGTATAAACCTGTTGAAATATCTCCGGATGTAAAGCAACGGTTGCAATGATGGACTAGGATTGAGGAACTAAAACGTGTATCTCGACAGATATAGTCATGACTTCATCTCTCTTTATAATTTTATGGATTGTAGGGAGCTTTTATAACTAAATTTAATTATAGTGTAAGAATTAAAACATCTTATTCTCTATGAGCAAAGCCCAAGGCCACACTGGTATATTGAAATTTCTAACATACTTGTTCACATACGATAAAAGACGTCCCTAATTATAGACTTTATTTTTGTCAGCTAAGACATAAACCTTTTATCACCGGGTATTAGTCGACACGAAACTGTTACTAACACTTTATCATCTAACTCGATGTTACTGTATCGTAGACATTGCTCCTTAGAATAATATCATTTGAATTGATTACAAGTTGGCAAATACTCCAAAATACAACGATATTCACTTTTTTCTGTAGATGACACTAGAAATACCCTGACACCTGATTGCATTTTCTATAGAAGAAGAATATATTCGACAGAATGGCCCGCGGTGGCTAAGTGGTTAACAAGTCCCGACATATTACCAAAAACCACATCTTGGTCGAATCTCATGTGGGACAGTTGCCGGACAGGTACTGACCGCTGTCAGTGGATTTTTCTCCGGGTACTCTAGTTTTCGTGCATAAATTGTAAATGGCAACTAAATGTGGATACATTTTTCTATTGTTTTTTATAATGACTACTCGATGTGTACGCTGTCACTTTTATCAGGCAAACGTCCAGGTAGCATAAGTATAAACAGGTGTAAAAGGTGAACGAGTGTCTTCGAAATGACAATGAAAAATCGACGATTGGACCAAAACGACTGTTGCTACCTTTATGTGCTCCCCCGATTTAATCCTGTCTCACTGCGGTTTATCAAGATAGTTTCTTTTATCTAGCGAATCAAGAGAACAATTTACCTGTCTATGGGCTTTGTCACATTACAATCACGTGGTTCATCTGTAGCAGCCGATTTGTTGATATGGGACTCCGGCTGTATTTTTGCAAGATCTGTTAATTCAAAATTTTCTGAGTGAGTTTCCACATATTTTTGATGTTCTTCAAGGCGACCCCGAAGCGTCTTTCCGCTTCAAATTCGATGCATCGCAGTTATTGCTAACTTGTAGACGCACGGCACTGCGACATTTTCCTCTTATGATGTAAAATGTACTAGGTTGCTGTGATTGGTCTGTCATGACCTCGACATATTCTATAGATGGCTCCATATATACTAGATGTGACTACTTGGACTTTGGTATTGTCCTAATGCCCGTGTCTTTTGTAACTCTTAATAAATAACTAACTCTGATTTGTTTGTTTGTTTGATTCAATTAACGTCCTATTAACACGTCTATTAACAGCTATGCTCATGTAAGGACGGCCTCCCATGTATGTGGTGTGTTGCATGTTTGTTGTGAGAGGTGCGTGTTTTGGGAGAGACTGCGGTATATTCATGTTGTGTCTTCTTGTATAGTGGAACTTTTGTGTCTTGTTCTCTTGCTTTTTTCTTGCCTATGTAGTTTCCGGTCCACGTTTGAGAATCCTCGTGTTGTCTCATATGTCTGTATACTTGGCTTTGCGATGACGTGGTTTGCTAGACGCTATTTATAACATGTTATGACAGGAATTGCAATGTGATCATATGGTATATGTTGAATTTTGTCAGGGGATTTTATATAAAATAAATGAAGTCATTGTATTTGTACACGTACAAGTAATAGCATTGGTGTAAATATGACGCCATGTATTAATAGATTTTCACGTGCTCAGTTAAAAAAATGCTACTAGTACACGGGGATTAATCGCCATAAGGAATTGTCAGTTTAGGCTAAACGTATATCTGATGATACCAAAACCTCCTATAGCTGATTAGACTAGCATTAACTTAGTGAGTTTGGCAACATAATTCCATAATTGATGAAATGTCTTAGTTTAAACAAATACTCGTACGCTAAATACGACAGCTGACCGATCTGGTTCGGACATTATTGTCACCTATTGACCACAGGCTTCTCTTAATGGATGACCACTGGTCAGCAGAAACATAAGTCTGTCAAGTCAACATGTTGTCTTGACAGTTTTCCACGGACTTGTGTGGGAATCAATGATAAATGACAAGAGACTCCAAATGTCGCTTGATAGAACTTCATGTATCTGCAGGACGAGAAAGCGTTAGCGTTTCACGAACCTGTATCTTGACATCAAATGTAATATAACTATTTTAAGACTTACAGTTATTTAGAACATACAGTTATCTTTGTATGAGTTTTGATTTTGAGGTTCATTACACCATTATTGACATGCTATGTACATTTGTATTTTATATTATTTGGAGTACTTATTTCAGATTACGATTTACGATCATTGAATCTGAAAAGTAAATGTGACAACATTTTTAAAGATGGAAAACTGTTATTGAAGATTATACTTTATTTGAGGCAGATGTAATGTCCAATACTTCATATTGATGTTGCTGATTCACTCATGTGGGTATTCTTATCTGGTGATAAATAATTTACGAAACAGACAAAAGTTTGACCTGGGTCTAAGGTGTATTGTATGTACATACGTCTATAAATATCATCCATCATCCTTCTTCTTGGAGGTATATCTGCAGGATCATGACACTATCTTATATTATTAGATGTTTTGCTTAGTCCATGAACAATGTTATTAAGTGTTAATAAGTCGTATGTAATGAGATTGATATTCAGATAGTTTAAGTAATATTTCAGATTCATGGTTCTGAATGTGGAGTTGTCAAAAAAAAAAAAAGGATTCGTGATACTTTTGTATTATTTGTAGGGCGATAAAGTCAAACCTCCAGTCACCATTGCAGGACATAAAAGGCGACTAAATTTGGGATATCATATTTTCATCTTACTAATCGACTTTCATAGTCCTAACGTTGTCTTTGACACCGCATCACTTTTGAATTTGAGTTGAACGTTCCAATCAATGAACAGATCAACCACCCTTCCAACAAAAGTTGTTATCAGAATCTCGTTAAAATCATAAATTATGTTTTTGGCGAGTTTAATAAAATCTTAAATCCGGTTCTATAGGTTTTTGCTTTTCTTCGATGTGTACCGTAACAGTCGTTGTTAGTCGATGCTTCCAATACCTATTTCGCATATTATTCAAAGATGTTTCTTTGAAATAGGTTTACTTTGAAATGGCGTTGTAAGCAATACAAGTCTTTAGTGTGGACGTTAAATGATATCCGAAAGCCGTTTAGAAATGAATGGTTTGTTTTGTTATATATTTAGATAGTGGATATGCAGAAACAGAAAGATAAATAATGCTATAACATTGCTTTATGCAAAAATTTATTTGTATAACAATAAAGATAAATTTGGGAACTTGAGGTATCGGTAGATGCAGGTAATCATTACTGGTAGAGTTAATGTAATAATAAAGCTAATATGTTTTCATGGAATATTAGTTTCGGTTTGTTCTAAGAATTTTAGCGTTTTAGGTCCCTTTCCTTTTTAATGATGGTGATCAATTTTGACAAGCGTTTACTATTTTATTGATTAAGCCAGTCATAATACACATGAATTAGAAAGGAAATCAACACTGTCTTTCCCTATCAGGGATTCCTTACTCAACATGGATTGATTTCTCAACTCCCAATTGATTTCACTATGTAAATAGTTGTAATTATGTTCAAATCTATTTAACCTAAAACCAGATCAAGTATGTAAGTGCGAACGATTATTATTTACAATACCTGTGTAAACATGCTAATTAGGCCTGGATTGTGTATCTAAGCGCGTGTCTCCACACAGGTGTTACAGATGTGAGTATAATCACTGGTTACTATGATAGTGTCTCTGGATCGCATTCATTACAGAACAATACTTTATCAACCATATCAATGTCGATTATCGGATTATGATCAGAGGGTTAATGACGTATGGAAGCTATCGAATGTATCTATGTATGGCAGCCCCATAATACCTTTGTTTACGGACGACTCATGACGGTATAGCTGCTATGAAAGTGGTTCTTTCTGTTCCTGTTTAGCACTTAGCATAAAGGAAGGTGTCATTGGCGGCAGTCAGTAAGATAACACTATAAAAATAATATTGTAAGGACATACAGTATATTGCAACCTCCCAAAACATTCAAATACACAACACATTGCATACGTGGAGACCTTCCTTAAAGTTATATGTGCTGTAAATGGGCGAACATTTTGACATGCTACCAACAGGTTAGTTTAATTAAGCTGTGGAAATCCTTCAAATGGACAGACAAACATTCATGATGCCATATAAACATTATCAAATGGACAGACAAACATTCATGATGCCATATAAACATTAATGACAACACATGATTTATTATTGCAAAACTCTTGTTTTATGCCTTATGTATGTTAAGATGAAATAAATACATGCATTAATCACTTTACATATGCTAATAACACTGTACAAATGTGAAATGAAATTGCAAACCACAACTTCGCTTCATGGTTTGACCGTATGTACTGATTTCACTGTGTTGAAGATGTAAACATAGTGATTTTGCAAGTACTGCCAAAAATCATTTTAGCTCTTACTTGTGCTTAAAGAATTAAATCCAATTGTAGACTATTGTAATTCTCAAAATGGTGGTAATTATTTTGTGGTGAATACTATATTAAACACTCTTCGTGAGTATAAAAATTACGGCACATATAACTTTAAATGACCTGATATGTTTCTAAGTAATCAACCAATCATTTTTTCCTAATGTCGTATGGCAAATACATTACTCCGTACCGAACTAAACCTACAATGCCAGTTTCCCGATGATATCCCAAATTCCGTCGATGAGTGGAGACAAGGCTCATGGTTCGTTGCTATTATTGATAAAATCAAGAACTTAAGTGAGAGTAAACACCGGTTACTCAACTGTCAATAACTTGTTTTAATCGAAATTTGTTATCATATTGTTGGACACGAATAAACTCATCCTGTTTTGTTCCGCAAATATTTGCATATGATTCCGTAAAATTGATTATTTCTCAGACAGAATTAATAAGCGCTACACACATGCTGACCTCAGCAAACTCTTTTTAATCAAACGCCAATTCAGCCTCAATCCTTCTTCACTTCAACTCAATTAAACATGACATAAATAACCAACAAATTAGAAAAGTGTCCAGCAGCTAAATTATTGACCAGTGTCACGATGATGCTGAGCTATTGAAAATTGAAGATGACTTGCATTGTGATAAGATGAGAATTTTGTAAACAAGTCTAACTTGTTCAAAACTTTCATCAAACAATTTTTACAAGCGACTATTGTAGACGACATTGATTATTCTGGGACCTGGATGCTTTAGTCTATACAGAGGAAGGTTTGAAAGAAAATATGCTTTGAAATATTTCAATGAAGGTTATTTTAAATCTTTTCTTGGGAATTGATTATTCAGCTATTTCCTTCCATTTTCCTTCCATTGGATACGTTTGGTTTATCCATTGTTATCTAGCCCAAGGTATCTTTCTCTATAAATTTGAAAGAAATGAATAAGTTCCATAAATGTCATCGTGGGTATTACTTCAAATAAGTCTATTATTTTTAGTTCGAAAGACAACAAACCCAAATACACAAACAAGCGAACCAATATCAATATAATGAACGATGGACCGAACAATTTGATGATACGTATAGGCCGATACAATTCTCGTTATCCATTCTTCGTTGTTGTACACTTTGGCTTATCCAATTAAATATTAGGAGTCCATTACTCACGATTTCTTTTATACTGACATCATATTGAGTAAGATTTTTTCTCTATGAAGTAAGGTCTGTGCCTGTGAGGACTGGCAATAAATTACACCAACATAGTTTGACAGCTTGTGGTAATAATTTTGAACACAGCCATCGATTGATCCATGGTAAATCCTGGCCCCTTGTGACCAGTAGACAAGAGCTCCGACGGTTTATGTGTCTAGCGTTATTGTTATTAATATGCTAGGCATAAAGGAACCGTGGTACATATTTACGTATACACCAGAGGTTCGGATGACGTACTTGGAGCATCTTAACTGGCCTTTTTATTAACATGCAGCTACAAATCAACACCAGTATCTCATAGTATCATAGAAGTAAGCTACCAAATCTGCAAATCTTTACAATGAATAGTTCCTGTAATATGGTTTTATATAAAGATAGTAATATCAATACACAGTTTGCTCAAGTCGGTTTTACATGCCGGCAAGCGCAGCAAAGATAAATGATATTTGTTTATTTTCAAGCTACATTGAGCCTAGAAAACTTGGCTCAGTGGAAAGTCATATCGAAACATGTGAAAATTAAACGCATAAAGAACAAAAAACAGGAAATTGCTTACAAAAAAGTGAGAACAATATCCGATATCGAAACCATCAGTAAAACAACCTACTTGCAAGATAGTGGTATATTTTCGTTAATTATTGTGCAGACGGGAAATACATGACATATTATCAATCAAGTATTGTAATCAATTTGGAGACCCCAACATTTTTTTTTATATATAAGTACTATGTATATAAGAAACGAGAAAAAATAATTACAGGGAAAATTATCAAGTGATGAATGATATAGTTCAAGGATGATATAAACATACAACAAATCATTACGTCACTAAAACTAAACAGTTACCAACATTAAATGGTAAATGATGTCACATTTTGATTAATGACAATTTTGTGCACTGGAAATTTGTTAGTTTTTTTAGAATAAGATAGTACAAACAGTAAAGACAAATGTTGTCATTACACAAATAGTATTGTTAAATGATGTTTAAGGATTTTAAGGAATAAACTTTGTGCTTCATTAACACTGTGGTATTGATTTGTTTTGTGATCAGTAACATGTATCAACCACTAACCACTTGTTAGGTTACCTGGAAACAATTGCTTTAATAAAGGATATGTGTTTATGATAAAACATGTCAGATGAAACTGACCTAAATTCGAACAGAGCTAAAATGAAGATAACTTTGTATTGTATTCAGTTTTTATTGATCTACCTCGTGTGTATTTTTTTTAAATATCTTATACTTTTCACATCTCATTGTCACTCCTTATTTATCTAATTTACCCATACTTTATCTATGTTGTATTTTTAATTTGTATTTCTTTGTGGTTTATTGATTTTATGTCAACTAATCTATGTCTTACCAGACAATATAATGTTTTTGTGCCATTGGAGGTTGATAAAGAAGAGAAAAAAACCCAATTAATTGAACATGCCCGATATACGTTCAGCTCCCACGTAACGTTTGTTTTTGTCACACTTGAATACTGGTGTACCCTTACGAATGACGTCAAGCTTTATTATTGTCTTTATTTAAATAATCATTTCTCCTTTAAATCAATATGTCCTCATTCGGATCTTACTTGTAACGAGCATTGCTTAAAAAACCTGTATTATCCTGCAAAGAGAAAACTGATATTACCGTTTGTAACGTCGATTTTGAATGACCACCACAATGGCGTGAAACTGTTTAAAGTAATCTTTAATAACTGCAGTTTATTCGAAATGATGAAATCCCAATAAACCACACCTATCACGACCAATGATTGGTGTGGAGAACATGGACCATCACGCTTTGTGTAATATATCACGATTAACCCTTCTGTTTGAATTACAATTTTGATACAATGTGATTATAATGTTAGGGGAATACTTCCTGATACTGGCTACGATGTTAAACATTGAGTATGGAATGTCTTTTTTTGTGTAAATGCGGCAAGCATATATCCAATTTGATGGAAACTCGCCAGTGCCAAGCGTCACACATGTTTGGGATAAACCATGTATTCCACTCACACTTACGGAGTAATATTAGGAATATCATATGGAGTTTTCGGTATTGAGTAATCGTCTGAAACTAAAAATTGTGAAAGTTTTATATCGTTATAATAAGCTAACCATACAATTCTATTGGAAGTGAAAACAGATAGAATCGAATTTCATCTTCAATTCATCTTGTTTCAAACGCAATTTTGAAATGTAATCAATACACGTTTGACAGATGAACCGAAGTCCTGGACAATTTGTGGTTATTGGCAGGGACACTTAAATTGATTCTGTTTGTCTGATTAAGTTCTATCGTGTGAATATTGTCTTATAAAAGACGATTCAGTCTGGGAGTTGGTATATTTATAACTTAAAGATGCTCCATCGCCGACAGAGCATAAATGATATTCATTATTTGAACATTAATTGGTGTTTAATCGTATATATATATGTCTAATTAACACAAAAATAATATGAAATAATTTATTTCGCCTTTGGTGGATGCACAATCAGTACTTCATTCCATATAGGATATAGTGACACGGAATTTTTTCGGGATGCAATTAGTTATTTTTCATATTTTTAATTTGAAGTAAAATTAGAAGCTCAAACTTTTCAATGGTGGTAATGGTGTAAAGTAAGTAACTTTTGTAACTGAAGAAAAATACTAAATCGTCTTCTCCTCTTTTTGATAGTGAAGAAATAATATTTGTCAGCGGTGGAGCATCTTTAACGGTAATGAATGAAATAACCAGAAAGTCATATTTATGAAGGTCTGACTGTCTGCTAAAACATCAATGAAAATGTACATTGGAAGATGCAAGTTTAATCATGTAAAGTTTTCACATGGACTCTCTATTAGACACCGAATTGTAGTTAGTTGTGTTTATATGGTTGAAGTGCTCATATATTGTATTGTAATATAGGTGAGGGGGAACTTGATTTCCTTCAAATTGTACATACCGTGTACATTGGAGAAAGTAAATGACAATCAATCGTTTTGACATTTGATAGTGCACATAACATTACGGGTGTAAAGCCTTTCCTCTCTTCTGTAATTGATGGCCCTGTCATGGATATTTAGCAACAAGCAGTAGTATCAGAAAGAGGTGTAAACGTTTTTTTTTTAAATTTGAATCCGATAATTTCTTTAAGGATAAACTTGATAATAATAAATAGATTTTTATGCTATGGAGATATAACACAAAAATCTGAGTGAAGCGGTTTATGATGAGAGAACACTCAGATTTTTGTGTTATATCTCCATAACATAAACAAATTAATCAAATTAATCCGTATAATTCGGTTTACTAAAGATAATCTCTTCAATACTCAAAGTTCATTTTGGAAATCTTTTGTCTGTCTATGAAATCATAACGCCGTCATCTCAGGCAATCAGAAGCAACGTCACAAACGGCGACGCTATTTTTTCTTTATTGGTTGATAAGTAAATTTTTAAGCCAATGAAAATGCTCGTAACAAGCAAAATTGAACTATTTCCTGGTAACTCTACATTGTCAATATTAAACTGTTTCTAATGTTGCACATATCAGAAAGAGATGTAAACGTTTTTTTTAATTTGAATCCGATAATTCGTTATTATAAATAGGTTGAATAGGTATGTTTTAAATTTGAATCCGATAATTCCTTTCTGCATTGCTCTACATTGTCAAAGTTAAACTGTTTCTAATGTTGCACATATCAGAAATATGTATATATGTTTAAAATTTGAATCCGCTAATTCCTTTCTGTGTTGCTCTATACTGTCAATATTAAATTGTTTCTAATGTTGCCTGACTGTGACAGTTGTTTTAACTGGATCCTTCATCTAGCTACGTGACATATTACAGACAGATTATACGAGCTTGTGACATTACGACGTAACATCGATACGTTTTATGTGACACTCAATCGGAAATGTCTGGCTGAATACTGTTACATTGTGTTAAGGTATCATCAGTATCAATGACAGCTAGAGATTAGAGATATAAATACTACAGTTGTATGGCAGAACTCGCATCCATCCGTGATGAGTGATCGTACGTTGTTAGCTGAGCTTTCTTTTTGGTTTAAATGGAAACGCTCGTTTTAATTTTACCGTGTGTCTGCGAAGAGATTGAGAAGGTCGGTGTTCAAAATGGATTAATGGAATATACAGAATA
Organism: Argopecten irradians; assembly: GCF_041381155.1. Taxonomy (NCBI): domain Eukaryota; kingdom Metazoa; phylum Mollusca; class Bivalvia; order Pectinida; family Pectinidae; genus Argopecten; species Argopecten irradians. Next base: position 51,659,838 of record NC_091135.1, on the reverse strand, counting down.
CACACCTCTCTGACGCGCCATTATAAATCCAGGTATGGTTTTTAAAAGTTACGGTTTTATTTTAAAAGTGACATGCATGAGTGATTTTTTCTTTATTCTTAAGGTAAGAAATAAGGATACTTAACAACGGAAATAGAAGAATTTATAATGAAAATTGGGAGCGTTATTGCAAACCAGTTGTAGTTTGTACTTGTATTGCCATACTATTAATCATAGAATAAAACTTGATGAGTGAGGGATGTCAAAAGTGTAAATCCTCTGTAAGATATTAAACAAATGTTTTGTAAGATAATTACAAATAGATAACTACACCATATGCTCAAATGTTTTGAAATGTGAAATGAGTGTATTGATAGGAGATTATCTTATCTTAATATTGATTCTCACATTAAAATTTGAAACATGTGCGGTTACTTGCAGTAACACGTTCTAATATTGTCTTAGAAATTTACATTTTACTTGAATGGACGTTGTTTTACGGTAAAAAGTGATTACAGGTGGAATGATTCAGTGTTCAAATAACTCTATTTTCAACATCACTTACATTGTGAATTTAACCCTTCTTGTTTTATTGCTATGCATTTTAAAAATAAATTCCATTTCCCAGCAGCCCTCAGCATTGGGTCGCATGTAAGATGATCATGGAAGGCATAGCAGCTGATTGGGCAGGGCTCAGTTTAAAAAAAACCCCTTAATTTTAAGATTTTTTTAAACTTAAAACTCTCTATAAAACATTACAGAGGTTTAAGGAAAATCTGAAGTTACGATTATGTAATTATTTCATTATGATTTTAAAGATAAATTGTTGATGAATCTGGTACTCGGAAAATAAAATAAGTTGTGACGTCATACCATAAATTAACATCAATCATCGATTAAGTAATGTGACGATCATTATCATTCAATATAACCAAAGAGTTATTTGAAGTTGCAATGTTCAAAATCATCGATATAACTACAATGCAATTGAAGTGTTTTTTAATTCGAAGACAATTCAGAATGTAGATATAACGCAAAATAACGGGTTATTTTCGATACGTTATTTTTTCATGTTTTTGCTTAGGCGAAGACAAAGTCCAAACAGAGGACTGTGTTAGAACTGGATTTCATCATCAAACTTTAACTTCATACACAAGGAAAATACTGGAAGTTCTAACATTGGGTCAAAAACGACTCCCTTTGAGGTCACTGAACTTACTAAATAAACTGTTTAGTGAAAGTGACATGTTATTCCATGGTAGAGAGGATAATATGTGCATATCCATTAAGGGACATTTGTGGTGTTCATTAAGTTTTCAAACGAGTCCGTCAATGTCATTAAAACACATTTAAAATTTCAAGTATAATGCATTGTAAACAATGTCAATGTCGCTCCAGATGTTCTGAATAAAAAAGTCGATATATATTCTGTCCGTGTGACGTATTTATTGGCTATAAATAACATCTTGTGCGTCGTCGTTTTGCAACAGACTGCATGTGTAAAGAAAACTTAAAGTGCAACCTTGATGTATAGCCTCAAAAATTCAAAAATTTTATATAAAATAACTATTTTTGTCATTTTCAATTTCAATTGGTTTTCATATGAAATAAACACGTGGTTGGAATGACAATTATATTTAGCAGCTGAATACGTTCAGTGTATTGGAAGGGGATAAACTATTTTCTTAGTGTGAATTAAACTTGAACATGGAGCCGCTCTGTGTGTCTTCTACCGTATCCACTTTTGTATAATCAATTATCGGGAATAGTTTCGTGATGTCAGAGAAATGTATTGCGTTGTATGCATGATCGATCACCCTGGATAAAGCTCACCTGATAGAATATATGGCTGGTATTCAGGGGACATTGGTTCGAACCGTGGTCTGACCTTACATATTCCACTCCTCTTACTTTGGATGCTGTGAACAGAAAACCCGGCTTAAATTGACCATAGGTTTTGCTATGAGCAAAACACGCTTCACGACATTCGATGTACTGTAAATATTTTTCTTTTTGTGAGGTATTTGTTTTTCGTGTGCTCATAAAGATTCAGTCATCGTTTTTATATCTAGCTAGACTTTTAATACAATATGCGTTCGCTAATGTAAGATAACTCATAGAATATTCAGCCTTATAATCAAAATATTTTACTTTTAAATATCCAAAATAGTCTGTAAGTAGTAGAGTGAAAACTATTAATAGTAAACCGTTGACATTTGACATGTCTGGTTTGATGATATTCTTGATAATTTTCACATCTGTTTTTGATGTTTACTTATATATTTTTAACTACACGAACCTCACGTAGGTTAAAGTTGTATGGTCTTTAACTTTCGCTCTTTTTCTCATAGTGAAAACTGTACAAGTGTTATACATATTTTTCTCCGTCTGCCTGAGGTTTAAACTTTCTAATTTTACCACTTTTTATAAAAAGGCAGCACTGGAATTATCTTTAATTATAAAAGTAAAAAATCTTTTTTAACGTGTACACGTGAAAAATAGGCTCGAAAGATGCCGAATCATTCCGAACTCTTCCGAACATCGTCGCGACAATCTCGAAGTAAAACGAGAGTTGTGAAAACAAGTGAAAATATCAGCAATTTTTCATAAACAAAATATGTGATCGACCTCATCAGACTCTATCTACAAAGAAAATAATGCTCGCACATTACAATATTTGATACACACAACATTTTACGGTAATGTGTAAATTGGATGTTTCAAATACTCAATCTGTGGACATATACTAGCATGATTTGCTCATATAGGCCAGAAGGAAAACGTAAACAAACACATGTGTGCTTACGCTAGTTACCTGGCTCACCACGTGCAGGTCGTGTCGAACGTCACGTGATACGATTAGGAATCCGACAAAACCCGAAGTCACTGAACATGGCGGTGATTGAAGGCGCTTTATTCCTAGATTTCGGCTCTCTTATAGGCCGACATATGCTTTTGGGGAGCTAAATCATCAAGTTACATGTCAATGTTTAAATATCAAATGTTTAAGTTACATATCGTTACAGTGACATTAGCAGCAATACAACTTTAATAATAACGTGTGGTGTCACTGAAATAGTTTAATAAAACAAACTGCTGTACCTTTCGCAGTTTATTGAATTATATGTTGGCGCAACTTTCGTTACCAGGATAAACAATTAAAGGAGAAAGATTTAATAAAGGTTGAATATGTCGCATAAAATCATAATTTTACAGTGCATTTTACGTAATATAAAAGGATTCCCTTAAATGAAGGCAGGGTGTTTACTGTATCAATTGTGCACCAAAGAAATGATATTTTCTCATGTAGAAATCACGCCTGTTCGTCTGCATTGTCAGTAAACACATGACGTTGCCATATTTTACCCGTATTACAGAATTACTGAGTGGGAAGGATATACCGTGTGTCATGATGACAATTCAATATATTGAGTTAATTATCAGTGTTTACCAATCCTCATATTACCTAAACATAACGTAATTCTAGCGGATATATATAATTTATTTTGACATTTGTCGATGAACAATGACTTACGATTGTTATACATTAACGTCTATTGGTACAACTAAATTAAAAATACCCCAAAATACATGGCAAAGACTGGTATACTTATTTAGCGTAGTTGGGTTAGATTATCTACTAAAGGTTTGTTCGGTGAAATATTTCAATGTTTTAACAACGCAAATTCAGCAACAACACTACTAAAACATTAGGTTACAACCATGGACATACCTATCCTCCCTACACAAAAATGTATTCAAACGCCTAGCGAATGTGAAATGAAATGAACAATTCCATATAACCACATAACAGTCAAGAGCTTTGTCTGTATTTGAATTTGAGTATAACTTGGTCATGTAACATCAGTCAACACCTGTTGTGTTTTACGTAGGCGATCAAATGTATGACGATACCTTTACAACTACATACACATATCAAATTAATGGATTCCTATATATAACATTACAAAGTATCTAAAAGACTAAAATAAACATAGGTTTATACAATATTGTGTAGGTGGCGCGGCGATCGATCCTATTTAAATACGCTGCAGTATTTATAATGACCACTTGTTACCTTCCTAATTTCCCGTACCACATGGATCGGTTTTATAATACGTGGAATACACTAGCACCACCAACACAGACTCTCATTGTTCCATACTCAAATCGTATTGGATTGAGTATCAGTATGGAAGGTAAGCGTTGGGCGGTGCTAATATTCCTGTTTCCCCGTTTTATCTGGAATGGACTTAAAAGTCAGGAACGTGTTACTGTAGGAATGCTACTGAATATTATACTAAAACCATACTGCCGTAATACCATACCATATTGCTGTTATTTGATATTGACATATGAAAAAATACGCAGAATATTGTAAGTTACATTGTATGTTATTAAAATCTAAATATAATAATATATTTGCATTCTTGAACTTTAAACGAAGTCGACTCTGTTTCCCGAGATAATCTTGATGATATTACTTCGTAGGATTGCGCCTCAAACTATTTCATATATATAAAACTATGTATTATCTGGGGCACTATGCCTTTATTTTGAGCGATTTCAGTTGTCGGTACTCGAATAATATTGTAGTTAGTAATGGCCTCTCTTCAGAACAGAGTTTTGTTTGTTTGTTTTATTAATTAACGTCCTATTAACAGCCAGGGTCATTTAAGGACAGCTTCTCATCAACGCACCATGCTGCCAAAGACACCAAGCAACACAAACGACCTAGTCACATTAAACTATCCATTTATTTGTCGCTCTTTCAAGCGTTCGAAATATAAGATGATGAGCGCTTTTTATTATTTTAGATTTATCAATGTATGTGCTTCATAATCCCATACCACTAGAGTCGAGCTCTGTTATTGAAAAGTACATGTCAATATTACGTGTGTAATTGTTAACCGCTGTTATATTGTTCCCGTTATGTTCGTTGCGTGTCTACAGCTTATAAAACGCCTCTGCAATCACTAACTAGCCCTATAAAGACAATACAGATGTGGATTGTACCTACGCTTTATCACATATGTATCCATTATTACATTATTTGATATATCTAAAATTAAGTCAACAAGGAGAACATTTAACTAAACTTTAGAATTTAATAGCGTCATTTTATTTTGTCTTTGCAGAGTAAGATGACCGGAAGTTCACTGGTTGAGGATCCTGGGATACCTTTGGTAGATCGCCGAAACGGGAAGTACAATAAATACATGGCTGATGATAATACGAGTCAGACCGACCTGGTCTCAAACCTTGCGCCTGTTTCGAAATTCGATAACATCAGTTACCGATTGAGTCGGCGGAAGAAGCTCATTAAACGACGGAGATATGTAGTAAGCGTTGAATTTACGCTGGCTCTGCTTGGTATTGTGTTCATGTTGGTGGAAACGGAACTCTTCATTCAGAAAGTCGTAACTAAAACGGACGCTATTTCATTAATTTTAAAAACATGCATTTCAATCTCAACGGTGTTTTTGCTAATGGCTATTATTGCTTACCACATAACTGGAATTCAACTCCATATGACAGACAACAGCTTGGAGGATTGGCGTCTTGCGGTCTCATTCCCTTGGACATACCTTAAGATATTCACCGAACTGATTATCTGTGCTATTCATCCATTTCCTAGTAGCATTGAAATTCCAGGGTTGAATCCAGACGGAAAAACTAAGATGGTATCTATTGATCCGATCCTCTCCATTCTTATGCTCCTTCGTCTGTACTTGGTTGGTAAGTTTATGGTCGTGAACAGTCGTTTGCTTACTGATACAGCAACCCAAAGTCTTGGTGCTTTAAACAAAGTCAAAATCAACACAGCGTTTGTTTTTAAAGCACTGATGTCATCGAATCCAGGAACTGTCTTGGTCAGTATAATGCTTGCAATCCTAATAGTAGATACATGGGCCATGCGTACGTGTGAAGTATATTATCATCCAGACGAGGCGCATTCCAGTTTTTTCAACGCCATGTGGATGATTGCAATCACCTTTCTAACGGTTGGATACGGAGATATTTACCCAAACACATACTGTGGCAGATTCGTTGCCGTAGCAACAGGACTGATGGGAGTTGGTACCACCGCTCTTCTTGTTGCCGTCCTGGCCTCAAAACTCGAACAAAGTCGGGCAGAAAAATACGTCCATAATTTTGTTTCACGCGCTCAGCTGGACAAACAAAGGAAGCATGCTGCAGCAGATACTATAAAGTACGTCATTCAACTTTGGCGCCTTCGTCGACAGGATGCAAATGACGACCGGAAGCGGATACGACTGCATGGGAAGTTACTCCAGGCAATTGCAAATATGCGCGAAGCGAAAAATGAAAAAGCATGCATAGGTGAAAGCGCAATAGGATTTATCGAGGTGGCCAAATCAATTAATGAAGTAAACGATACGGTGGAAGGAATACAGGAGACTCAAAAAGATATGCAGACTAAAATAAATGATATGGAATCAAAGATGGATGACCTTGCTAACAAAATGGATGCCGTATACCATGCAATCGCTCATAGATAACTGTCACGTGGAAGTTTTGAAGAGGTATCCACAACCTTTTGATGCTTTTGGTGATGGTTGCCAAATTTGAAATTACGAATTATCAAGAAAATCATTTTAAGCGGGTATTTACCGGAAGCTACTTAATTTATCAAAACGCCAATATATTAACATATGACCTCAGTGAACCCTACATTTATTTCATATTCGACATGAATTAACTTATCTTCGTTCATGTCAAACAGACTTTGTCATGTTACATCATGGTTACGAAATTATTTATTAAGTAAATCTGCTTTAAGATGTATACTTCATGTTATAGAATTATCCTACTTATTTTCACTTGTGATTATTTTTAGCGTATTTCTCTGAAGATTGGAAACCGCGAAAATAAATCACTGCCCAATTGTTTTAAACACAAGTAAAGTAGAATCCCATGATTATATCGTGAAATTAAATAGCCGGGAATAAGTCGGCAGAAAATGCGAAAATTCTCGGTCGCAAAAATAAGTTGGTTTGCAGTAGTAAATAGGAGATGTTATATTATCTATCTTAACTTATTACATTAAGTACCATGTGTTGATGTAATGTAAAAATATGAGGTATTCATAAACTATTATAGTTATATTTAAACCATGTATCGATGGGTAGAAAATGTCATTATTGCTACAGATGGTATGTCATATCTGTACACAAGTTGGCTGACGGTAGTTTAATAGATGTGGATACTTATCAATGTTGCAATAGCCTTTATGTACTACATAATCAGCTGTCTGTTTTTAAAAACATTTTTAGTCTAGAATTATATTTGTGAAAATACGACATTTATTTTCAACGCTATCTGGCGAAACAAAGAACAAATGTTATTGGAAAATATGTTTTGATATTGCCTACTCTGAGGTATATTAAATTGACTTCGTCTTTGATCAACAATAAACACTGGAACAACTAGTCTACCTTTGTATACTAGAAATTTATCTTATCATGAATTGTGACATCATTACTAATAGTAAAAAAAAATGTCTACACACAAGAAGAAATATCTTAATAAGCAAACATGAAAATAGGTGTTGTCTATACATCTAAAGAAAATATAAAACAAAATCACAGGAATTTGTACGACTATGCATCATATAAGTGATTTGTATTAAGATATTAATGATATATCTACAAATTGGAGCACCAGCTCCCTGTGATATCGACAACCACATTAGAAATGACTTCGTTGTACATTCAGGTGTCCGTTTGATGTGCCAGCTGTGATATTGTGCTCTTATCTATACGATCAACTATATATTAATAATTTTCAGGGTTTGATAGTGTTTGTATTCTATTGATTTGACAAGCGTTTATGTGATAAATCCTTTTGTTTTCGGTTGATGTACTTTGTTCCATACCTCGATTGTTATATTGTGTTATTGTTGAAGATAGCAGACGTTCAGTGTTATTCTGAATAGGCTTGGACTCCTCTATACGTGGAAATTGTAAAAAAAAACGTTAAATGATATTTATTGTTATATTACAAATATCATGAACTATTACATGAACTTTATGATTATTAAAATTTCGTATTCTAGTTTTGAGCTATGTATAATGGATGCCCATTTGGATCAAAACATGCATAAACAATTTTGCTGTGGTACATAGATAATATGAGAAAATACAAGGTAAACCTTCGCTAATATTGATAACTCTAATATTCAAGCCATATCATAAGTTTTATGCTGAATGTCTTTTTATAACCATCAAAGTCTACATGCTCTTAAAGTATGACAGATGCGGCTGGTATGACCTACGTTTTCTTGTAAACCAAGAATTAATAGCTATGGAATTTCTGTTTGAATCTCCACTGAATTTGTAAAATTAGGTCACAAACTTTTCAATTAGAAATAAATTTAACCAAAAGACCTCTCTACGTTTATGTTTACTATAAAACCTTAGTGCCTCTCTGAGAGAGAAACAGCAGTCACAAATCATATTATGTAAACTTTTTAATTTTTTAACCTTTATAACATAAAATTACTGAATTCTATTCATCCAATAACATATGTGAATGTCTGTACAGAAACGAATACATATATTGATATTGATTTAAAAGATAGATATGATATAAAATCGTGAAACAATATCTGCCCGCTTCGGGTTGGAGAGAAAATCGTTCCTTTTGACAACACAATATTGATATGAAAATACAACATCTATTGTTATTCAAAAGTTCTATTGAAAACTTTTATTACATATTAAAAGTTAAATCTGAAAATATATATCGCAGAAATTAGAACTCGTATTTTACGTCATATAAATGGTGTAAGTTAAATCTTAAAAATCTCTGATAGAAATCCTTATCGGTATCACAAATGCTGGATGGACTTTAGTTATCTCTAAAAGCTGCGACTACCACCCCTACTTGATTTGAAGACTTTCTTTTCACAGGCTTCAAACTCGACCATGGTAGCCACATTGGAAAAAAGACACTAAACCATACGTTCTCCAATTATTCATATTGAAAACGTAAAGCGTGTTTCATATATATATTTAACCTCAATATTTTATTTACAATGGCGTCGTGCATAACATAATAAAGGTCTTACCATTTCCTTTTCATTTCTTATCCGGAGTAGACGGTTGTTAAAGGTTTAAAACATTCTTCCGTTTTACTTCCAAATTCTGTACAAGATATATAGAAGTTTAAGGTTATTAGGCGGTTCTTCAAATAGCGCTCCAACTTTTCTAACACTGACGATGTCTACTCCATGTTCTTAGATATTCAAATTTGTGATTTGTGAAATAAGGCATATAGAAACGGCAATGATTTCCATGGACATAATCAACTCATTAACCTTAACAGAATTACGTTTTCATGTTTAAGATCTGATGTCAAACAATTAACAAAATTTGTGATTATCATTTTTTCGCGTATATCATGAATAGCGAGCATTTATTTTTCTATAAATCATCACTGTAACTGCAGTAGGCTGCAAACTGCTTCTGTTGAATTGCGAAAAAATGTCAAAGCTGTTTCGCAAAACAGGTTTTTTTTTCTTTTCAAAGTAAGGTTTCATCAGACTTGTTTTAGTCTTAACAAGCTACACTTTCTATGGTATCTAAACCTTATACTCCTCATACACATACTAGTGCACTGGACAAAATCGGTTATCATGGCTCTCGGTCTTAAGAGTTGAATGCGCCTTTGTATGTGTGTGCTTTCAAAACATCAAGAACAAGTCAAGTCTAGGAATCTCATTAAATGAAAAGGGTTACCCATAATTTTGTAGGTTTTGTTAGCATTCATTTTGGTCTGTTCGTATTCCTGCCATCATCTTACATTACCCCAAATTAAGTATGTTCTTATTCTTCAGGTAGTACATTCATCTGAGGCGTTTTGATGAATAAAGATTTATAAACTCATCATCATATTCAATCTGAGCTCAAGTATTTGTGTGAACATCATGAATATTTGTAATTTGCTATCTGCTTAATGAAGCATGGTGATAATAATATGTATATAAGGTTATAGTGCATTGTCTTATTGTAGTGCTATTAGACGGTCTATTTACACCGCCTTGTTTTCGTGAAAAATATATCCGAATACTTACGATTAGATTTTTTTTTGTGCATTCTTGCAAGTTATAAAAATCAACGTTGTGGACAACATATCCTAAAAACTTTATGGGGCAGACATTGATTAATTTCATTTCTCGAAAACAAGGTGATGAAGTTGGTTGTGAATAAGATAGAAATTTCATAAACTGCATTTCTCTTGTGTCATTATGATGTGCGGAAATGTCTTACTTTCAGTATATAGATATATAAAACCGTATTATATAATAATATAGTTTATTGGTGTGCCTCCGCTTAGTCCGCTGGCCCTTGTACAGCTGTACGTACTGGTAGTTCTAACGTAGGCATACAATCAGACTTAATAAAAAGTAGAGAATGTATGTGAAATTTTGTTGTTTTTCTATTATGTGTTTTTTTCCTTCAAAATAAAACTTTTACATTAATCAGCAAAAAGCTCTTAATAATGCGTGCGAGTGATTCAAATTTTAACAACACAGTATTGCATCAAAATGAGTCATACATGGTCATCAATGAATTATTTCTTTAATACGGTATCATAACTCGAAACTTCTATTAGCCCTCCAATATTTTGTTTGCGATAGGTGGTTATCGAACTAAATTAAAACTTGGATATAAGTCATAAATATCGTATGATATAGACATTAATTTTAATCATAAAGCTGTATTGCAAATATTTATATGTTGCCAAATTTGAAGAACTGTTCATCTAAATCGACAACTCAGGAGTAAGTATGTATCGGATACGTTTAGCTGTTGACATCAACCCCTGGTATTCTACTGATCAAACCGACAGACGGAAGGGTACTCAACCTCTCTATAACGTTCCAACACAACCTCATATATTTAACCGACATAATTCAAAACAGCTTTCTGATGTAAGGATGTTTACATAGATTTCAGTTGAATTAATGGACATGTCCGTCACGACTAAAAAGAGCGTCTCAGTTCATTATCGTGAACAGTTTACTGTAATATAAGTTATACATAGAATTTAATGAGGTTTCATTTCTTTAGTAATTTTTTTCAACTATTAGAATTATTATCAAGACTAACCAAAATTACTCTTCAATTACCATTCTATTCAAGTTTTGCTTTACCCCAATATTTACGGTAAAACCTTGTTAGGTTGCTATATACTGGATTTGGAAAATATAAAAATCCTGAAGCCATAGTTGTATCATTACCTTGCACCTATGTTATCGTGTCATCAGTTCGAATTTTATAACGATACAAGACAAACTAACAGAAAAATATAAATATGGCAAAATGATTTCTGTTTTCCTTTAGCAATTTCCCGATCCCAACACTCTTCCAAACACGATTATATGAAACCTGTAATGGGTTCATGCTTAAATGGAGTACATCACGAATTCAACTATAGGTAAGAATATGACCTCCAAATACATTACCAGTGATGATACATCATAACAAAGACACAGAAGCTAATAAATTATTCCGTTTGAAATAAAAGATGTGGTTTACTTTGTAGAAATTTATCAAAAACGTAAAAGACTATGTAATGGCGACATGAAAGAAAACAATCGATGGCGTACAATATAGCTAACTACACTGAATACTTTTTAATGGATCGGTACAATCAGCTCTAACTTATCAATAACATGACGTAAATGAATATAAAGGGAGTTGACTTTATTGAAGAAGTGGGTTGCCTGTTGTCAGTATAAAGTGATCGGTTAGGGTGTGTTTGTTCGATGTCTTCCGTGGCATGGTTTATTGAGGTAGTACTATAAAAGGGGCAAGGGTTAAACTACATCAGATGATATCACATGAATATAACACTGTCTCCTATAACACTGATAAGCTAGCGCTGGCACTTCACACATACAAGCCATCGCATACATTGAAGGCCTTCCTTACATGACTCTGACTGTTTATAATAAACAAACAAACAGACAAATACCGCAGTCTCCCAAAACACACGCATCTGCACACAGCAACACATTGGACACAACAAATAAGAGTGTAATTACTAAATATATCTTTGTGATTATTTGACATCACTTGTCGCGTTCCTTTACTCAAATTAAACACATAACCCTTCATTACAATTAAGTTATGGTGTACTATAATTATAATGTATGGTATGTGTTACAGTGCTATGTCTTAAGGTATCACTTATGTTACAGTCTTTCTCAAAGCATTTCCTTTAACGCGATACAACTCCACTCATTGTTAACCTCTTAACCCGACATATATTCACGTTTTGTTTGCAAAAATAAATGTAGATTTCATTCAGATTACGGAAACAATATTCAGATAAGATGCAAATATGTGAAGAGAAGAATGGACTAGTCGTGTTTCTATTGCCCATTAATGCTTCTGTCTTTATGGATGGCATATGTTGCAACACAGTAACGACTTTTGGCTTAATCGTTTATTCAATTCCCTGAAATCTTTTCCTCGTTTGTAGCCGATAATGAAAGCAATAAACCTTCTCTGTGTGATAATTGTGTGTTTTGTAATGATGACTTAGGACGACCACATTGCTATTTTATTTTAAAAACTGTATTAGAACTGGACTTGGCCGCACGAATGTTAAATGTTGAATTATCAGTTGGCAATTACAAAGAATTTAACAATATTGATATCAAGTCAATCAAATAAAAAAAAATTGTCGCTACCAGTTACTCAAGGGGTTAACAGTCGTATCAGAGGCTTTGAATTTCTCACTATTAACTTTTTCTTTTCTTTTTATAAACTACGATTGACTTTCGTAATCTTAATCAACTACTACCGTCATATGGAAGGTTATCAATTTAATTTTATATGTTATACTAATTTCTATTGGCTAGAGGTTTGAGGTTATTTTTCCATAGACCAAAAGAATTGTATGTCGAATATTATGACGTCATAAAATCTTTTAAAGCGACAGTTTTTGACAAATAAACTATCGACTAATTCAATGCGTCACGAAACAATTTGTTGTATTGTAAACATATGCAAATTAATGCTGACTTAGTACCTTTCTATTTAGTATTTAAAAATTGAATCATAAGCATTAATATCAATATATTTTATGAAGTCATAGACAATAAACGAATGGACAATGTTTTTCATAGACGCTTTGCTTGAATGTCTTTCCGTTTGTTGCCCGTGACTTCATAAACCCTACAGAAATTGAGAATAATCCTTAAATAAACTCTATCATTTAGAAAAATTGGAAGAAATAGTTTTTAATTTAGTTAAAAAGTATCAAAAGCAGTATACTGAAAATATAGTTTTAAGAAAACTTAGATTAAGCGCATGTAACATTAGATCAAGGGATTTTACAGGTTGTTCTGGATGAGGAACTTGTTGAGGTCAACACTGTATGATGTGGCAAAAATATTTTATTCCAGGTTAAAAAATTAATAGTTGGAATGTAAATAAGCAACTATAACCAAAACGAATAAGCAAATGATATTCATAAGTATTATGTTTACATGGTAAAAAATTGTGAAATCACACAACTGAGCATTTTTCTGACATTTCCAAATAGACTTTGTTACCACATCTACACAGACCATGGCATATAAACGAAAGCCAGGATCAATCACACAATGATAGAGAAGTCCAGCATGATATCAGTATTGTTATATATCTTGAGTGACAATCTGAAAATGAAAGTGACATAAGACGTGTTTCAGATGATGTGACAGCCAATGTGTCTCAGTAGAAAGACCACCATCTGAGACTATTATTGATTTATCAGCTTCTCGGATAAAACGTTATCAGTACTATTAGGTTAAAAGTATTTCATTGGATAAGGTAATTTGGATTTCTCTAAAGTGCTTACTCATTTGACAAATATTTCAGTTTTCCTAGAATTTTGTGAGAAAGAATTGATATCAATATAGTGGTTTGAACAAAATTTAAACTCGTTTTTGTGCGAGAACATAACCATTGGTTCAAGGCCTAAATAATATTAACAATTGCAATATTTCTGTATCGATAAACTACCTTGGAGCAGGTCTGTTTATTTCCCAATAACTTGAGCGCAGAACGTGACCCAATTCGGTGCGTATAGATATATGTAAACATTGGCGGACTTCCTTTGACATTCCACAAAATCACATGCCAATGTTTACAAATAACACATGTACGAGACAATCGTAGACATACAATCAAACAAATTTATTTTTATTAGGTCATCTGACCCGAAGGATGATCTATTGTCATCATGCACTGTCCGTCGTCGTGCGCCGTCCGCCGTCCGTAAACTGTTCATTCAAGCGACTTCTTCTCATTAACCGGAAGGCCCAGGGTACTCATATTTGGCCTGTAGGTTGCTGGGATGAAGGGCTACCACGTTTGTTCAAATGAATGACCTTGACCTTCATTCAAGGTCACATGGGTCAAAAAGACTAAAATCTTTAAACGACTTCTGCTCAAGAACCAGAAGACCCAGGGTACTGATATTGGGTCTGTAGAATGCTCGGATGAAAGACTACCAAGTTTATTCAAATGAATGACCTTGACCTTCATTCAAGGTCACAAGGGTCAAAAAGGCTAAAATCTCTAAACGACTTCTTCTCAAGAACCAGAAGGCTTGTGGTACTGATATTGGGTCTGTAGCATGCTTAGATGAAGGGCTACCAAATTTGTTCAAATAAACGACCTTGACCTTCATTCAAGGTCACAGGGGTCAAATAGCTATAATCCTTGAAACAACTTCTTGTGAATAACTTAGAGGCCTAGAGACCTGATATTATGCCTGTGACATGCTTGGATGAAGGGCTAACAAATTTGTTCAAATAAATGACCTTGATCTTCATTCAAGGTCACAGGGGTCAAAAACGACTTCTTGAGAATAACCAGGAGGCTCAGAGATGTGATATTGGGCCTGTGACATGCTGGGATGAAGAGCTACCAAGTGTGTTCAATTGAATGACCTTGACCTTCATCCAAGGTCACGGGGGTCAAATAGGCTAAAATCTTGAAATAACTGTTTGTGAATACCTAAATGGATTGACCTGATATTGGGTTTGTGACATGCTGGGATGAAGGGCTATCATATTTGCTTTAAAAAATGACCTAGATCTTCATTCAGGATCACAGGGGTCAAAATGACTAAAATCTTTTAACGACTCTGTTGTATTGTACCTATATATAGTCAGATGACCGGTAAGGCCCATGGGCCTCTTGTAATGTGTTTTGCTATTTAACTTGAATAAAATAATTGAAATATAAGAACTATTTTTTATGACGTCATAGACTTCCTTGACATTCCACAAAATCACATGTCAATGTTTACAAATAACACATGTACGAGACAATCGGAGACATACAAGAAAACAAATTTATTTTTAATGTGTTATTGCTATTTAACATGAATAAAATAATTGTGTTGTGCACGGAGAAACATGACGGCAGTATAATTTTGACTGCGAAATATACACGGTAAATGATTTAACTGATGTCCTAGTTGATTTTATTGTTGAAAGAAATATTGTAAATATTAGGATTAACCTCTTACTTTGTTAAGCTTATGAGACGATAAACCCAATGGAGCAGTCCGTAAAGTGTACGTAAAAGCTTCACGTTTACGCAATTTACCACGTTTTTCGTTGGGTTTATCATCTCATAAACTAAACTAATTAAGAGGTTAATCCTTAAATAATCTCCGCTTGATATTTCGATGGCGACATCCGTTTGATAGCTTATAATTTACAGTTATTATTCAATTGTAACTTCTCAATTTAATACAAATGAGATTTCACAGCGTACTCCATGGAAGGAAACGTCAATACCTCAAGGAAGTCCATACCAGACCAGGAGGGGTGTGTTTTTCGGTGTCTTTGGCTGTATGCTTCAGTGAGATAGCACTATAAAACGAATAAGAGCTCCACTATAACAAGGGAACACAAAACGAATATACCACAGCCACCTAAAACCTAGATATTGCACACACAGAATACATTGCACATAGGAAAGGCCGTACTTAACTGACCATATAACCAAACCAAACCGAATCAAATTATTTCATACCACATCATTGTAATGTAGAACCACTCCAGCAAGTTAAGCTGACGTCCTGCATAACGATTCCCTGAGGATGGATCGCCTCGCAATGCTTACTACTGCATCAGACATACATAAAGCATTGTATTACTATGCATGGGTGGTTGAACGACCAGAAAAACAAAAGAAAGGGCCATCGCCTTTGAAATATGATTAGGAGATCACCTCGTCCATTGCATGCTGTTATAAAAAAAATATTCTTTGACCCAACATTGTATTTCAATATAAAATACCGGTATATGATTTTTTTTTCCAGTGACTACGCGTGCTTGTCTGGTTTTCACGACAAATTATATCCAACTGTTTTCATATATAATGTTAGTATAAATAGATATGGTTGTTACAGCACAAACGTACTTACAAATATTACAAGCATATCATATCAGGGTTACATTTCAGAAAAAATATCTATGCATGATTATAAACATTTTATTTTGATATATACATTTCAATATAGGACACGAATACGACAAATATCTATCTATGTTACATGAAATAACACACCATATAAACGTACATATCAATTGTGACAACATAAGAAACAATAAATACGGCACCATCTGTACCATGGATTGGATTGTCATTGTTTCATTGATAGCTATAGATTACATGTATGTATATCAATTTAAATAAAATTCATGTTTCAACAGCTTGTATGCCATATTACCATTAAAAAACGTGTAAAGACTAAATACCACAGGAGAGATAACTCAAACAAGAGAAGGTTGCTCGTTAGTTAAACATTACATTTCCCGTGTGAAATGTCATATTTGTTCAAAATTCAACAAAACAAAAAAAACGAAGAAAGGTTAGGTTTTTCAACCTTTACGTTTAAAAAATACCAAAGGGAGAAAATATTTTACATAAAAAACGGTTTTCATTGTCTACATTTTCAAGTATCAAATTGTGTCAATTTATTACCACATTCATAGTGCCTAGACGTACGTGGCTTCGTTAGTTCTAAAAAGAATTCATTCAAAAGTTCAGAGATGCAAATATGATAGAAAATCCAAACATTTCTCTTTAGTTTGATAAGGGTTATTACACTGTAGTTCGTCTTTTTAGATAATGTTTAAAGATATATGTGCCGTAATTTTCATACCCACGAATCAAGAAGAGCTTTTGATATTTCATTCACCATCAAATATTACAAACATCTTGACTATTACAATACTTACAATACATAGTTTTTGGTTTTAAGTACAGATAAGAACATGAAGTACTGCCAACAAGCAAAATCGTGGAATTTTCATCCCCCGCTTTCAGAACATATTGTAGGTAAACATAATTGAGGTTAGGTTTAACCTTTTTTGAAACATTGAAAAATAAACTGAAGTCTTATTCGGCAGTAAGATGTTTTATTAGTTATTTTATGATAAAACATGTATTGTGGGGTAAAGGAAACTGATTGAATAAAGCATAGTGTAAATAATGCATACCTGTAATTACATTAAGCAGATGATTGAAAATATGTAGGGAGTGTAGTCCACATTTGTTAGTTATAGTTATTACATGGAAATGGCAGAAAATGAAATATTTAGTAAATGAAGGGGGCACAATCTGTGTTAAATAATGTCCGCTGATAGTGACTATTAAATTTGGCTGAGCAGAAAATGACGTTTTTAGTACATCAAACGGCCATAACTCCACCACATAATGTCGGCCAATAGTGGCAATCGATCTTGGCCAAGCCCTTAAGGCATTTGACCTTATTACCAAGTTTGAAGATTATCGGTTAATATTTATTAGAATAAATGGAGGGAAATGGCAGAAAATGACTTTTTTTAGAATAACATCCGCTGAAAGATTTGATCGAAGCTGGCCAGGCACTTAAGGCATTCAATCTTGTTACCAAGTTTGAAGAAAATCGGTTAATATTAATTACAGTTATAATAGTATACGAACATATATATTAGATTTGAGTTAAAAGCACTAAAAAGTCTTATTTCGACCATTGACAACAGATATGAATTTCAGATAACTACTCGAATAAACGAATGGTTACAGCTATGAAAAATATCAATTAAAAAAAACCGTTTGTTTTTCGTATAGCTAACTGACATTACTGGCCAACATTGTCTCTTGTTGCTTATGTCCTAATTGTTTTGTTGTGTGTGTGTTATTGTTATTTTTTATATTTATTTATATATATACATATACATGCACATTACTCCAATTTCCTTCCATTCTGGCATTTTCCTCTCATACACTAGAAATTACATTGTTTTTTATCATTATTTATGAAAAGGGGGCAGGGGGTAAGGGAAAAAAACAGATGGTAAGGGGAGAAGGAGGTAAAGATGGATAAGGGTATGAAGAGGGATGGTATATAAACTAATAAATAAACAATTAACATAAGGGGAAAGACAAAAAAGAAAAAAAAGGACAGAAAATGGATATCAGTTCACAGATCTATACAAATGTATACATAGTGCAAGCATGACACATGGAAAAACATGTATAGTTATTTCATTTCAATTTAAAATATGGACAAACTGTCAGGGGTTTACAAATTCCACTAGTTTTAACCATTTTTCCAATCTTTATTGAATCTATTATTTTTTTCTTCTTTACCAAAAGCTTTATACTTTTAAACATAGTAATAATCTATAACAGAGTTTAAAAAAGCTGTCACATTTAATGAACCATGTAAGCATCTAGTTTTGTAAATATAATGTTTAATATAAAGCACAATTTCATTATCAATCCTATGGTATATACAATTTTGATCTAGTTTCCAAAAAAGCATAGTTTCTTTCATAATAGCAAAAGGAATAAAAAGAATATCCAAAAGGTTTTCATGGGTTAAAAAGTTCTGAACTTCAGAGCATTCCCAAAAACGATGTGTGATTGTCTCCCTTTCTAATGCACATTGCATACAGCGAGGATTATTAAAAAGACCAATTTTACAAAGATATTTAACAAATAATCAACCATTCAAATTAAAATGACATAATTTCACATCAGAGAGTCTGACTATAGACATTTTATCTATTTTTTCTTTTCTTTTTTTCTTTTGTAAGTCTTTTGTCTCATTGTGTTGCTTTTGTATGTCTTGTAATATATTTTGAAAATGAATAATAAAAAAGGATTCAATAATCATAATCGGAAAGGGTAATGACTCCGTAAGTTTCAATTTCATTAAGCTGATTTTCAAACTCGTCTGAGATTTTTTCAATGTTAGTCAACATACAAAGTTTCATTAAGCTCGGTGTATTTACTCAAGTTATCGTGTTCATAAGATTCAATAATTATAATTGCAAAGGACAATAACTTTGTAGGTTACGATCTAATCAGGTTGATTTTCGAACTTTTCGTCTAAGATCTTTCCAATTTCAGTCTAAATACATGTATAAAGTTTCATGAAGTTATGTGCATATTTATTCAAGTTATCATGTTCACAAGATTCAATAATCATAATTGCAATAGCTTCGTACGTAACACTAAATGCAAAGTTTCATGAAGTTGAGTGCATATTTATTTAAGCTATTGTATTCACAAGGTCAAATAACAATTTATTTCTAGTGCAAAGGGAAATAACTCCGTAAATTATCGTCGAATCAAGCTGCTTTCCAAACCCGTCCGAGATATTTCTAATGTTAGTCTACATACAAAATTTCATTAATAAGCTCGGTTTATATTTACTCAAGTTATCGTGTTCATAAGGTTAAGTAATCATTAGTGCAAAGGGCAATAACTTCGTAAAGTACTGTCGAATCAAACTGATTTTCGAACTCCTCCGATATCTTTCCAATGTTAGTCTGCACAAAAAGTTTTATTAAGCTAGTTATATATTTACTCAAGTTATGGTGTTCACAAGGAAATGTTAACGGTCGTCGCACGACGGACGACGAACGACGACGGACAAAAGACTATGGTCAGATGACCTAACAAAATCATGGTTGAACATATCTCACTTTTGTTAAAGCAGAATTTATTTCTCGGATAAACAATTTCGCAATTTCGACAATTTTAAGTATTTTCGATATGGCTATAGGAATATGTATAAATTATCTCGCAGACGAGAATTTCGCGACCCACTGATGTCCCGATCCCGCAAAAAATACTATCTATATTGTATTTGAATGTTAACAAGGCTGTCAAGCGAATCAGAAGTAGTGGTCATGACAAGATTTTGTTTCATGGGTTTTATTGGGTTAACGTCCTATTACAAGCCGAGTAAGAAAGAGCACGAATGACGACTTTTGGATATGGATATTATAATTGTGGCTCTCATCAAGCTAAAGATCAGACATCGTAGTGAAATGTCCATCATCTAATAATACTGATGTGACAAGCACCATTTTTATGCAATCATAAGTATGTGTTCACATAGAGTAATATAATTGCTGAACGGAGAAATAGCTGTTTATTTGTAAACGATGCAATTACCATTTACCATATTACCATTTTATTTACTTAGATGGCTTGTAAACGTGTTAACAAATAACATATCATACGAAAGTATACATTACGTTATATTTATAGTAGGGTACAAAAGTAGATTTTGAACATTTCTAACATCAAAATGCATCATATTTTTGCACTGTGTTCCTTCCTTATTAATATTGATATAAATATCGTGTTGTGATATTAAATTGCAACTTTTAATTCTTAAAATATATCCATCAAATTATCATAAGTATGCATAAAACGTAATGACAAAGGACAAAATGATTGTAAAAATAATCGATTTGTGTAAATATCACCAAATATATTTGCTATATACATCTTATAATTGTTTTTCCTGATTGCTATGGAATAACAAATATAGAATGACAAAATTTATTCCACGTATTTCTGTAGCCAATGTTGCAAAGATTTAGCACAGATATTTCTACCCATAAATAATTGGAAACTCCTCGGAAGTACTCACGAATAGTTCATGATATGCATTATTCAAGACTGCAAAAAATTTCAGACACCAATGATAAGTATATCCTACAAACCAGGTTTTTGCAGCATTTCTATCTCAATTTCGCTGATAGGAGAGTTCGGATTTCGTTGAGTTTGTCCTCTATATTACAGAGTCGCATATCAAGGGAGTTGATCCTCATCTCGAGTTTATTCTGTCCGTGAGAGTTTCTCTCTACTACTGTCCCTATCCTGTCTACAGTGTGCGCTACATCAACCATTCCCAGCATTCCATCGCCGATGTGGTTCATTTCATCTCGTGCGACATTTATTTCCTTCAGTGCGTGTTTTAATCGATCTGTATATTTCCGCATATCCTTACTTTGAGATTCGCCATGTTTTTTCAGAGTCCATATTTTTAAAACGTTTTTAATGGCATTGGCAGCGGCATTTTTCTTCCTGTTCTCAATTTGCATCCTGGATACGAAGTTGAAGACGTATTTCTCCTCCCGAGATTGTTCCAAATTCCTCGCCAACATGGCGACAAGGAGGGCGGTGGTGACCACCCCCATACTGCCCGTGATTATCGAGATGTACCTCCCGCAGTAACTGCTTGGCGTGGCGTCACCGTACCCGACGGTCAAAAACGTGATTGCAACCAACCACATGGTTTCTAGGTACGTGTTCTTACTGTTAATTGGTTCATAGTAAATCTCACAAGTTCTCATCGCCCAGGTATTTACGAGAAATGTGATGACCATAACTAAGAATATCAACAGGCCTGGTCTATTAGTCATAGCAGCCCTGAATACAAATTTCGTATTTATTTTTACTTTGCTGAGCGTTCCAATGCTGCTCGTAGAAGTATCGGTCAGCAGCCTGCTATGGACCACGGCAAATTTTCCTACAAGGTATAACCTGGTCATCATCAGAATGGACAGTACAGCATCAATACTGACCAATCGTTGGCCTCCACCAGGAGAGGTATAGACTATGTTATAGTCACCCGGAAATGGATGTGGAAGACATACAATAATTTCCAGAAGCAAACTACAAACCATCCATGTTGTTATTACGGATTTCCAGTCTTTTACGCCGACATCCAGAACTTTTATCTGTATGATAGTGTAGTAGTTTATACAGATAGTGACAAGAAGCGCTGCGGTTGTGACTGATATGATACATTTTATACCCAGAGATATAACGCTTGCCTTAGATATATTGTGACTGATGTACAGCTCAGTTTCAATCATCATCAGAATAATACCTGCCATGGCAAAGACGAACTCCAGATCAACAATCCAACGTCTGCGTTGTATGTACTCTTTCCGTAAATTAATTCTATCCCCTAAAGGTATTGAGTTCGATACGTCACGATGCTTGATTCTGAAATCCTCTTTTTGGTTCAGAGTGACGTCACTTCCAGAGTACGTCATCTTACTTCGAATGAATTTGAAAAGTGGTGTTTTCGGCGAATCTAACTCCATTTCTTCATAGTCTTCGTACATCATCCTGAAAACAAATGTGTAACCATACATAACTCATACACACCTGTAGTAACAATCACCACATATTGTTGATCAACTGGTATGCTTGAGATTCTTATCATGTTTCATTATTTCACATATTGCTATGTGTCATCAACAAATCGATGTCAATAAAGTAACACGTTGGATCCATAACATCACTAACTGCTGTTCTATCATTTCATATATTCACACTGTACAAATGTAATTTTTATCGGTTATGGAAAAATATTTGAAATATGCACAGTATTAAAAAAAAGATTGAGACATTTGCTGAGGAAACTAAATGGGTAGTCATTTTGGTACCACTATAACGAACAATATTAATATGTAATGAAATCGGACAGTTAATGTCCTAAGAACCTAAATACTCTTTAAAATAGAGAGATAGAAATAAAATACATGTAAATAATCGTACAGATTTTTCGTCCCTCTATAACTTGTTCATTCCTGATTCTAAGATAGTTCAGTAGTCACTGGACAGTAAAAATCAAGGACTATTAGTTCACTAACTATAGGTTTGCAACGATCATATTGGTTCACTAGCTAAAGGGTTTCGGTTAGATTAAATGTACAAAGGTTATCGTAAGAACAGTAAGTCAGGTATTACAGTAAGCATACTAACATTTACTCAAAACGTGTGTAACATGAAGGACTATACATAGCTAGCTGAAAACGGTTGGGCACCTGTGAACTACATGTAAAATACTACTCTGCAGATGTATGAAGAAAAATAGATGTTATCACTCTTAATTGTTCAAAAGTTACCAATATATTGTATCAATATTATTATTCAATGTAAATGTAGACACAAATGTAAATCTTTGATAAATCGTAATGAATATCAATCAGCAGCAACACGCAGCTTTAAAAAAACAACTTTATTTGGGATGCTAGCACTACTACAATTAGAACAAATATGTCTAAATATTCCGTGTCAAAGAAATTTAAAAGAAAATGAAAGGGGAGAGAAGTATGCCTCTGTTTAAAGAATTTATTTACGTGGCATGTAGTATAAGATTAAAAGATTTAGAATTAAGTCTCATGTTGATATTAGCTTGATTTTAAATATTCCGCAAAGATACAGTTTACATAAAATCATACTATGGATGAAGCATTAAATATCACAATTAACGACTTACCTTTAAGAGAAAGACATACTGTGGTCTATAAGCTGAACAACGTCTTCTGATTTCCATAATTACGTTACTGAATAAACATTGACTAAGCGAGGGACCGTTGGGATGATCTGCCTTTTGATAAATATGATAACAAAACCAACAGTCCTGATACCACGTCACAGAAAATAACATCCATATAATATATAGATATACACGCGTAAAATGTCACTGTTCAATCAGACGAAAGACTAATAAAATTATTGATCTGGTAGACTTGACATTTCCACTCCAATCTGTGACAGTGGTTTACTTCACTCGATAAAAATTACATCAATAACATTCAAGAATTTGATACATCGAAACATTTAAATATCAAATGATTATAAAATTTAACGCATAGACGCAATAATTATTCTATTAGATTACATCTAAGTATATCTGCAACCAACTAAATCATAAAATGATGACACGGTAGCAAATATTTAATTATTTAAAACGAAGTTGCATATTCCCTTCGAGTGCCTCAATGGAATGCAAGCTGTCACCACATGCTTGGCGAATTTAAACTACGGACAATACAAAAACGAGATTTAGGTTTATCGTCCCTCCTATCGTTGGTCAATATAAATATGTATGTACACATCTACATCATGCAGAAAATGACCAGCTGTGCGGTTTTCCTCATACATGTAGTTTGTTTTTGTCAATACGATGGTGTTGGAGGTCCCAATTTATGTAAATGATGTAATCTGTTTTATTATTTTCACCACATCTGCGCTATCTGAGCCAATAAGAATATATTGTTCACTTAACGTCAAGATAAATGTAAAGATCAAACTGTGCGTATTTTGTTAATTTTCTATAATACTACGCGAGCCTAGTTACGCAAGGGGTTAAGGTGTGGCTAATCTACTCAAATCCTTTTATTTCTTTTATCGAATCGCAACTGGAAAGAAGCTGAGATTTAGACTGTAGTATTCGACATCTTGACTACTTAGATATAATATTGCAATAGATTATGAAGCAATTGTCACTCGTCAATTTCGTGCATTTCGTAACTTAAACCACGGCAAATAAATTTAAACTGTAACTAGGTCTATGTGATAACATGTTTAGTATCAAAACAATGATTCACCGATAAAATATGCGAAAGTATTTCATAATATTTTATAAGTGATATCTCATGAGGATTACATATCCTTTAATTTAAGTATGCCGTTTAAACCACGGAAAATACATTTAAACTGTAACTAGGTCTATGTGATAACATGTTTAGTATCAAAACAATGATTCACCGATAAAATATGCGAAAGTATTTCATAATATTTTATAAGTGATATCTCATGAGGATTACATATCCTTTAATTTAAGTAAACGGACATATTTCAGTCTGCCCAGGTGTAGTTGTATGTATACTTATCATTTTTATTTTAAATATATTTCAGGGACCGGCTATGGTATCATTTTATGCAGATGGATTTTTGATTGCGAAATCTGGAACTTTCCTAGATATTTATATATTTTAATCGACGTACATATATTATCTTCGCCAATCCTGTTGTCTTTTATTTATATATTTACGAACATTTCATGCTTTGGTGAAACATCTAAACATCTTTTCTTACCCCTTTTATAAACTTAATGTGATTCTGCTCATTAGTAAACATCTCCTCAATGTATTGGAGGCACCGTCACACTCCATTTATCTGCGTCATCAGTGCGACATTGCGGTCATAGAACGGCGAAAACAACCAAACTTTTCATGCCATAACATCTGTATTATACCTGATCAGGAATGATCATTCCAAAATGGCAGACAACAATGTTGCAAGAGGTAAGTCAATGTTTGAGCTATGTTATCGAGTATTTATAAACAGAGGAACTTTTGCTGTATGATTAATAACTGATTTAACTTTGCTGTAGTATAATTACAGCATCATTTTAGCCATTTGTTAAAATACTTGTATCTTAATATTGCCGACTTTAACTATATATGCATAAACATGAACATTGACACACCCAAAAATCCTTTCACTGTACGTGGGCACCGTAAGTGTAGAGAATATACCGACAAATAATCTCAATCTCGAAAATCTACTGAACTCAAAACATCATCTAAAGACGTAATATCACCATCGATCCTTCACATTCCACACTTCAGCAGAATTCGCTAAAGGACTCTCCTCTAACAAACTGACGCTAATTGTTACGGAATTGATTAGTGAAAAAAAAACATGCTTAAAAGAAGCCAATTTCCAGACTACTTTTTACACATGAAAGGCGTTTTTAGATTTACTTAACATAATTTATTTGTATCATATATACAACGAGATCTTTTTAGGCCCTCTCCAAATACAATTTAATAAAAACATACTCAAGATGACAATATATTTACATATGTACAATTTGGAGAGGGAATGATAGATGGAGAAGGCAGAGAACTGACACAGTAAGATATACAGATAAGCAAGTAGTGTTGGTTGGTGGGTGTTTTTAGAGAAAGAAGGGAAAGGCAGTTTCGTGATCATTTTTTTAAAGATTTTATTTACTAGAATGAAAGTATTTTCCGATGGCGACATCAAAATATTAAACAGTTCAAAACTCGATGCTTTCTGCTGTTTCAAATGTCTATCACATTTTTTGCCATGTTTTCTTTCTCCTATTACCCAGGCTTTCACAATATACTATATAATTTTCTATGTATCGATAATGTATTTCTGGGTGCTCTGGCATATAATGCTACCTTAATAATAGTATACCACTATTTAACTTTCGTATGCATAATAAATTTTTGAAAACTAAAACGTCTTGTAGTTGTTTTTTTTCAAAATGCAAGGAAAGCAACGACAATCATCCAGCATGACGTCGGCCGTCTTGAATTGCCTTTCCTTGAAAACCCCACATAAATATCTACTGTAACAGTTACATATTTGTCTACCTTAACTTTGTTTTTCCCAAAAAATGTGCAAAATACACGAGTTTTACGGTACTCATAAGAAAAAAGGTATCTCCTAAATCCGATCCAAAAAACACGATCAACTCGTAGCTGTACAGGCTACAACTCAAACGGCGTCCAGAATACAAATGGGATTGACGAATAAGTAACCCGACAAAAAGTATGACAAGTATCGAGATTTTTGGATACTGATCCTAGATTTGAATGGCCTGACCAAGCTTCAGCCAAACAAGCATGATAAGACTATTTTCTGAACACGCAATATAAGAAATTGTCTGATAATTTTGCTGGCCTCTTTCGCATGGGTGAATAGACTCCATCCTGACGTTTTTTTCTACTTCTTCTGTACCTGCCAGAGCGTTTAGGATTGCTCAACGACGACAGCGCTAAACGGCATCTAGGTGCTTTTTTCCCCACTTGTTTGAGGCTAGGAGATATAGTCGAACTTTTGTTTGTTTGTTTAATTTACGTCCTATTAACAGCTATGGTCATGTAAGGGCGGCCTCCCATGTATGCGGTGCGTTGTATGTTGTGCGAGGTGTGTGTTTTTGTCGAACTTTATATACCTTCAGTATAACGACTAACAGATAACCTCAACAATTATAACAGATAACCTCAATGGTGAAGTTAGGACATACCAGTAATGATCAACCGGATTGTAATTTAGCTAATAATTGTCGACTCGTATATATTTTTGGTGTCATGAAAGATGTTTTCGTGTATTTTTGCGTATTCGTAGAATAACCCATTTTCAATTTTAATTCCTTTTTTTCCGGCTATCTTCAACGACGTTCATTCTGTTTGTTTACATAATTATGTACTTTTTATGGGTTTTTTTTATAATCACGTATTTTGATTTTTTCCAGTACACGAGTTCACAGTCCTAGAACTATGGCAATTTCTGGGAAAAATCGGAGGCCGTTCACTGCAACCATTTTGATGATTTCGCAAACCCTGGAATTTCTTTGGTCTTTTCCTATTAGTAAATGAAGTAGTGTTGGATTGGTGTAGGCGGATCGGTCTCATAGCGTCACATTTTTATGTCCTATTTGTGGTTTGGACTGCTACTCAGCCAACGTCCAGAATAAAGCCGACGGAATGACCTGGATGTGCAATTCTAACGACTGCCATGAATTCTCCAACCGTAAGGTTCAAGCTGTATAAAAAAGACATTCTGAAATTCATCACGAAGTTTATGAAATAGGGAGAATGAACATATCTCAATACAGGGAACTGTCGAAGTTGATGAGTCTTTATTTGGGGGAAAAATGTAATTACAACAGTGGATATTGGCAGAGTTGTGCCAGAGTTCGGATAGAGGGAATGGTTGATTGGGCTTCCAGACCACACATACGACACGCTGGAAAGCATTAAACAACGACATGTTAAGACAGGCTCCGCAATATATGCAGAGATGGTGAGGAAAGGTTCATCTCAATTCCTTCTTCACTAGTCCACAAGACACAAAAAATCCTTTACAACCGTTGAGACTGAGAAGATCGTTAAAGTCGATACTTTGTTTGTTTGTTTGTTTGATTAATTAACGTCCTATTAACAGCTATGGTCATGTAAGGACGGCCTCCCATGTATGCAGTGTTTGCGTGTATGTTGCGCGAGGTTCGTGTTTTGGGAGACTGCGGTATATTCGTGTTGTGTCTTCTTGTATAGTGGAACTGTTGCCCTTTTTATAGTGCTATATCACTGAAGCATGCCGCCGAAGACACCAGGCAACACACCCCACCCGGTCACATTATACTGACAACGGGCAAACCAGTCGTCCCACTCCCGTTATGCTGAGCGCTAAGCAGGAGCAGAAACTACCACTTTTATAGACTTTGGTGTGTCTCGGCCAGGGGACAGAACCCAGAGCCTTCCTCACAGGGGCGAGCGCTCAACCATAGGCCAAAAGTGAGGTGGTGTCAAGTGAGACTCTAGGAAGAACAAAGTAATTTAGGGAGAAAGAAAAGATAAGATCCTAAATTTAGTCGCCTTTTACGATCATGCAATAGGGGCAGCAGGTACAATTCTTACGCCCTACCTGCAGGGCCAAAAGTCGATACAAATATAATTCAGGGGGTTTCAAAGCACGACAAAGACCATTTTAGACGGTACCCGAGAGTCATATGCAAGACTTTGGAGGAGTCACAAGTGGTTTAAGAATAGCTTTAGTGACTTAAGTCTACTTCAATCCATTTTTACACTTGATAGCCAAGCCTCCTCAGTATACATATAGCTCTCCATTGTTTGACACATGGTTGTCGTCGTGACAAGGTTATTCCAAAACCACCATTTCTCGGCTTGATAATGATACCGATGTGTCCTCTTTCAATGAAGGTACTCCCGCTTAAAATGACTCTACACTATAACGATGACCCTTTCTTCAGCTAAATCATCTGTAAATGAACAATCAGTCAATAACTATGTTTTTGTTTGTTTGATTATTTTAACGTCATATTATCAGCCAGGGTCATGTAAGGACGGCCTCCCATGTATGCAGTGTGGAGCGTGTGTGAAGTGCGAGGTGCGTGTTTTGGGAGACCGGGTATGTTCGTGTTGCGTCTCCTTGTTTAGTGAAACTGTTGCCCTTTTTATAGTGTTATATATATCACTGAAGCATGCCGCCGAAGACAACAAGCAACACACCCCACCCGCTTACATTATACTGAAAACGGGCGAACAAGGCGTTCCACACCCTGTTTGATGAGCGATAAGCAGGTGCAGAAACTACCACTTTGATAGACTTTGGTGTGTCTCGGCCAGGGGACAGAACTCAGAGCCTTCCTCAGTGGGCGAACGCTCAACTCAGGCATTAGGAAAGATTAAGTCAGTTAGAAATAAGAGAAAAGATCCTTTTAGTCGCCTTGTACGATCATGCAATAGGGGAAGCAGGTACGATTCCAACGCCATGTAAGGACGGCATCCCATGTACGCAGTGCGTGTGAAGTGTGAGGTGCGTGTTTTGGGAGACTGCGGTATGTTCGTGTTGTGTCATCTTGTATGGTGGAACTGTTGCCCTTTTATAGTCAGTTAGGAAAAGGAAAGATAAGATCCTAAATTTCGTCGCCTTTTACGACATGCAATAGGGGCAGCAAGTATATTTTTGTTTGTTTGATTAGTTAACGTCCTATTAACAACCAGGGTCGGGTAAGGACGGCCTCCCATGTGTGTTGCGTGAATGAAGTGCGTGGTTTCGTCTTCTTGTCTCATTATACTGACAACGAACAAACACTTTTGGTGATTAGTGTGTCTCGGCCAGGGAACAGAAACCACTAGATATACAACCTGCTGCAATTACTGACACTTAAAACAGGTATATCTGCCACATCTACTTCCTAGATGCCAGAGGTCGCCACTGATAACTATGCAGACGTTAGAAAGAAGATAAAAAATAAGATTCCAAAAATAGTCGTCTAATTATTTATGCAATTAGGACAGCAGGACCATTCTAATGTCGTAACAAACGTCTTCTCAACTGCTCTGACTCACCTCCAATGTCAGACTGGAGAATATCCAATGTTTTTTTTTATATATAAATGACTAGGAGTGAGACAAGGTGACGTGCTATCAACAACACACTACAAACACATCCACAAATCGCCACAATCCAAACTACAAGTAGAATTCGCTGAAGGAACCTCCTCCATTTATTCCATTAATTGCTACGGAATTGATTAATGAGGAAAAGAACAAAATGGTTAAAAGAGGTCAATTTCCCCACTACTATAGACACATTGAAGGCATTTGACGTGGTAGATCACTCCGATGTTAGACTGGAAAATATCCGATGCGTTTTATTAATGACAACGAGTGACACAAGGTGACGTTCTATCACCAACACACCAATGACCATAAACACTTCAACAACTCTTTACTACCTAACAACTCGATCTGAAGTATAGACCACATTTTTATTTTCAAATGTACATGTAAAATACATTGTTGAAAAATATAATGTCTTCTGGTTGTTTTCTTCCATTATGCAAGGAAAGCAACCACAATCATCCAGCATGGCGTCGGCCCTCGAGAATCGCCTTTCCTTGGAACACAACAAAAAAGAAAGGTATCTTTTCAAACCGATCAAAACGCAAGATTGGCTACAACTCAAATATTGTAAGAACCGTAATACCACCATCGTCCACCCATCCAGAGTTTTCTCAAATATATCACAAACGAACTTGGCAGCTCACAGAACGAAGAGTTTTGAACAGACCAGGACAACCCTGTGTATGTGTCATCTGCATATTTGGACAGTATCGGATCTATCACTGACCCTTGAGGAACACCATATGTGACGGGTCTCCCTTCGTGATTTAAACCAACGCATTCTGACCAAATGATAAATCTAAAGTCTTACTTTAACATTGTTCTATTAGGTTTGCAATTTAAAAATAGATTTCTTCCCTTCCTATATAGACCTTACACAAATATTCCGGTCAGGTCCCGACATTCAAGATCTCTCCATGTCTGATATCCAGTCTTTAAAGACTATTACTCATCTATTTTAAACCACTTTGAAAAGCCACACAGTCACTTGCATCTTTTCATTTTCTGTCATTTGGATAGAGAGACTCTCATTGTTGAGTATATTTTGCTTTCTCGGTCATATCCATTCCGATTTGAAGCACACAAGCAAGGAAACAAGAGGATAAAGCTATTACCACCAAGCACTGACACAAACGATGTAATGTGGGTTGATAATTTATTCATAATTCATCTTTCACTTGTCCTTTACTTGAAAATATGATATACATCTATACATGAAAAATAGGATCTGTATCATTAGTGGTTACAACTTGACAACACTATTGTTCACATTTTAATTTTGCTAACAAGCTCATATATTTTACTATGCTCCATTGGCATTTTTACATACATTGTCATTGCCTTGAATACCAACCATTCATTGATGTATATTTGTATATACGGTAGTATTATATTATAATTGACTTGAATATCATTCATTCATTGGTGTAGAATCTTAAATGATTGTAATTGTCTTGAATACCACTCATTCATTGGTGTAAAGTCCTACATTGTAATTGTCTTGAAACCACCCCTTAATGTATAGTCTTACATCGTAATGCATTGACTTGAATTAAGTCCATTCATTTTGTGTAGAATTTTACATAAAAATGACTCGAATATCATTTGTGTAGAGTATTACATACAATGTACTAATTCACTTGACTATCATTCATTCATTGGGGTAAAGTTTTACATTGTCATTGACTTCAATATCACCCTTTCAATGGTGTAAAGTCTTATATTGTAATTGACTTGAATATCATCCATTAATTGGTGTAGAATCTTAACATTGTAATCGACTTGAATATCACCCATTAATTGGTGTAGAATCTTACATTGTTAGTGACTTGAACATCACTCATTAATTGGTGTAGAATCTTACATTCTCATTGACTTGAATATCACCCATTAATTGGTGTAGAATCTTACATTCTAATTGACTTGAATATCACCCTTTCATTTGTGTTGAGTTTAGACTATCTGTATTGAATGCACAAATATATATGTTTTATGCTCCATTTAAATAAACAACTAAGCTTTTTCAAGACGTCTATAGTTATTGAGGAACACCAACATCACAGCAAGTACAACAGGTACAGGTTACCTGATAACTGCCTAAGTTCTTTGTATGCAACATTTTAACACATTGTTCTCACCCTTTCACCAATTACACATTACACAATGATATGGCACGTGGCAGTACAATGGAATTTCTAATTATATCACACACTGATTTATGCAAATATCAACAGTTTTTTGTTATAAACCAAGAACCTGCTGACAGTTGAGTGTTTATAGTGTGATAAAAAGGAACCAACAATAGTAGGGAACACTTGCTTTTAAAACATGAGGTTTTCCAGTTCTTTATGCAACAGGCATTTAATGGTGCAATCTATTGTTGAATGTATGTGGTATTTTCTTGCATAATTAAACAAATATATAAGTTCAATGACCTTAACTTTGTAAATATAAGGTAAAATAATCTGATAAATTCTTAACCAACATCCACCTTAAAGATGAGTTCCTGCATATTTGAGCTCAATAATTTATACTTTGAGTTAATGGACAAATTTGGTATAAACTTTAAGCTTACAACTTATACAGCCCAAGAAAAATACAAAAGATTATGTATTTTTGTAGAAAATGAAAACTGAGTGCAATTACGCAGGAACCCACTGTAAACACTTGACAACCTATTCCATATTTGATTTATCCAGTACTGATAATATATTGTACAACCATACCACTTACACTAGGTACACAATATTGACTACGGGTAATACAATCTACATAGGGGTATGTTCATCTTAAACTTAAATGTGCAGTCTTATACATTACATTACCGGGTAGATACATTGGTCAAAATGGTGATATACGAGTTTGGAATTTTTTTTTAAAATACATGTATATGTATATACTTTTCAAACTAATTATATCTTGCTCTTTACTTAAAACATAATTAATATACCTTATACGATCAATCCGTGCTTTATGAAATCCTACGTTTTTGTCTGCTTTTAATTGCAGTTAGCAAGCATGTATCCTGTAGTCCCATCTTTGTAACTATATTATACATTATTTCAAATGGACCTATAAGAAACTCATGTTGACATAGAAGATTTCCTATATGATGAGACAGCAATAGAAAAGTAGAAAATAATTCGCAGGAAATATCACCAAATATTGGTTGGAATTAAACTATGAAGACCGTTGCTCTAGCTAAGACGCATTTTCTTGTTGTTGTCAGAGCTGTCCACAGGGTCTGTGTCCATCGCCTCGGTCAGTGTAATAGATGGTGCCACCTGTTGTAGTAGAGAACTACCGGACAGCTGGCCAAATAGAGTGGTCAGCAATGCAACACCATATCCTGTTGCCCTCTCACCCTTAAATGGAAAGAAGATATTTCAAGGTACATAGTTAGCTATAGAGAACAGTGCAAAATCAACATGGAACCTTTAAACTGTGTCTGTGACCTCTGACCATTCTTTATCTGAACTGAACAAGGACATAGTCATTCAGATCCCCCGCCAATGGCGATATCAAAGCTGAAGTAAGTTTGATTGTGGAGACTTATGTGTATGAAAAAAACCCAGGAAAAAGGAAGTTGAGCTAAAGAAAGATGGAGTAAAATTCAAGTAGAGCGGGGCTGCAATTGTTGAATCAGGTATACAGCCTTGACATTTATATTAGACTATATACACAAAGATGGGTGGAGTTTTGCAAAGTTTCATTTACCATTTACCATGATATTTTCAGCAATGTTTCCATGGTAACGGAAAAAGTGCAAAAAATGAAAACCAAAAAATAGCAAAAGGTACTACTAGACCATAAAAAGAATGTGTCTAAGAAGTTTCGTGGAAATATCTCTGCTGGTTTTAGAGTTATACTCCGGAAATGAACCTGCTACAAAAATGATATTTTCAGCAATGTTTCTATGGTTACAGAAAAAAGCACAAAAAGTGAAAACCTAAAAATAGCAAAAGGCACTACTAGACCATAAGAACAATGTGTCTATGACGTTTCATGGAAATATCTCTGCTGGTTTTAGAGTTGTGCTCCGGAAATGATTCTTACACAAAAATCTGTCATTTTCAGCAATGTTTCCATGGTTACAGAAAAAAGTACAAAAAGTGTAAACCTTAAAATAGCAAAAGGCACTACTAGACCATAAGACTAATGTGCCTATGGAGTTCCGTGCATATATCTCAACTGGTTTTCCAGTTATGCTGCGGAAACGAACCTGGTACAAAAATATGATATTTTCAGCAATGTTTCCATGGTTACGGAAAAAGTGCAAAAAATGAAAACCTAAAAATAGCTAAAGGCACTACTAGACCGTAAGAACAATGTGTCTATGACGTTTCATGGAAATATCTCTGCTGGTTTTAGAGTTGTGCTCGGAAACGATTCTTACACAAAAATCTGCCATTTTCAGCAATGTTTTCATGGTTACAGTAAAAAAGTACAAAAAGTGAAAACCTTAAAATAGCAAAAGGCACTACTAGACCATAAGACCAATGTGTCTATGAAGTTTCGTGGAAATATCTCTTCTGGTTTAAGAGTTATGCTCCGGAAACGAACCTAGTAGAAAAATATGATATTTTCAGCAATGTTTCCATGGTTACGGAAAAAAAGCAAAAAATGAAAACCTAAAAATAGCAAAAGGCACTACTAGACCATAAGACCAATGTGTGTATGAAGTTTCGTGGAAATATCTCTACTGGTTTTAGAGTTATGCTCCGGAAACCATTCGTACGGACGGACGGACAGACGGACGGACGGAACCCATTTGTATATCCCCCGTCAACTTCGTTGGGCGGGGGATAAATATTGTATAACTTGAACGCAATTTTTAGAAATTGTGATAAAAGGCTATAATCTTCAACAGTATGTTCCATTGTTTTGATTTAAAATAGTAATGAGGCATTGTAATACCAAGGTGGTTTAAGAACACACAGTATATTAAATACTTACACTATGAACAGGGTAGGCCATGTCTATATGTAACCAAATACCAGGATAATCAAAGCCCAGGTGTGAAGCAATAAACAGACCAGCACATGATACCTGTGCATTAGTCCTGTCCTGGAAAACAGACAAACATACAGATGTCACAGATATAAATGTATGCACAAAAAAAGAATAATGACATAGGGTTTATTTGTACTTGGTTCTGAGAAGAACTGTAATCCCTGGCTCCCTGGCCATCAAATGGATCCCAAAAAACTATGGTACCAATTCTTATTTGCAAGTACAAAAAGGTATGTGTTGAACTAATTAATGCTATTTTACTTGGACACTGACCATTTACAATATTTGCAAAGTTTCAGCTTTGAATCATTCAAGTATTACAAGAAATTCCTAAATGGTGTCAAGTTATTAGTCAAACTGATCTCGTACTGCATGTCATTTTAGAACAAATATTTTTTTAAGGACTTTTCAAGGCCTTTTGTTTAATTCAAGGACTTTTCCAGACCAAATTTTAGGACTTTCAAGGCCAACACATAAATTCAAGGACTTTCCAAGGCCGGCACCCACCATGAAAGCTCAAAATAGTAATACATATACTGCGAGTCCTTATAGATTTGTGTTTCAATAGGGAAATAACTCCAGTCACACTAATAAAAAGCAAGTGTTCAAACTGAACACTTGACCACACCAATAACATAAGTTTTAAATATACGTCACAGGCTTAACAAATAACAAAGACTTAAAGAATGACAATACATACTGCGACTGAGTTCTTCATATCGGCTAAAGCACTGGCGAACTCGCTGTAGTGGAGCTCTGGGGAATAAGGCATAGGATGGACAAGGTCGCCGCTGGACCTTCCGGCTTTCACACTAGCCAGCTCTATATCCTCATTGTTAGTGACCACTGAGCCATGATATTTACCTGAAAACGGAATCATTCATATTACTAACGGTAGCGCTATTCAATCATTTCTTTTCTTGGTATAACATACAATTCACATCAAATATACTTTACAAATTAATTTTAAATGATGTAACTTATTTAATGTAGCTGTATCCTTTAGTATTTATATGATTCCAAAGAATGTATATGAATCCTGTTAACATTGCACCTCTAAAGTTTTCTATGATAATGATTAAAAGTATCCCCCAGCTTCTGTTTGTGTATCGAGAAGACTCAAAGTGTAAAAATAGTAACATCTATGATTAAATTGATAAAATAAAAGGAAACCTTTCAGATCTTAAAACTACCTGTAGCGATCCCTTGAGCTCCAGTTAGTGTTGCCATATCTACAACGACATCAGCCTTTAGATCTTTTCTTGCATAGGCAACCTGAACAGATGAAACATTTATAAGTACAGTACAACTGTATTGACAGATTCAGAGAGCATGATTCATCCACATCCTTCAAATTGCATTCACTAAAATTTAGTTTAATAGATTAATATTTAATATCAAACAAAATTCTCAATTATCATACAGAAATAATAAAATTTCTTCATTCATTATTAATAAAATATATCCGATTTAAATAATTGCTTTCATCCTAAAATAAATATTTTAATTCCATCAGTTTGACCTTTAAACACAGAAGAACCACAGACTTGCTGCCATTCTACAAACACTCACTCCATCCCCCAAGACAAGACGCCCTTCAGCATCAGTGTTGTTCATCTCAACTGTCCTACAAAATACAAAAAACAGGATTTTAACTAGAAATATCTCTGTAAGACATTAAGTGCTCGCTAAATACTTCCTAACCTTAATTTCTGCTATGAAATAATCCTCTGCAACAGGTGTACATAGCACTTTCGCTCATTATCTTTGGGACTATTGCAAGGAGATGGTTTATGCCCTTGGTGCATTGTAATAAATACTTTACTTCATCAGAACTTTAAATGTGAAATTACTTTGAAGATCTTTGTTAAATAAAAGTGTGTTTATTATCATCTTGATAGTGATATGCGCTGTTCAAAATAGTCGTCCGCTAGAACCATAGGCCACCGTCCAGTCTCTGTGCAGGTGGTGACTTACCTGTGTCATGCTTGAACGCCTTTCTGGGGTACATTAGCTCAGACACTCAGACTGGTATTTTATAATGTGTTTTTTTATTCTGTTTCTCTTACGCAAAGCAGTGTAATTTTATAAATATTAATTAGAACTGCAGCAAATGCGATCTATGGTCACAGGGTTTAGTAAGTGATAGTGCAACATACACCTAGGACCTAGGATGATGTGAAATAAATTAAATATGTGGCCGGTACTAAAAGTTATCCGTTTCGTCACTTTCTTTTATTGACTAAATAAACCTGAATTGCATTGTATTGTTCTGGAAGTTTCCAAAGTTGATCAGATGCTTAGAATATCATGACCGATGCAAGACTTTGTATGAGATGCTGCTTGAAGTTTACACAAAACAAATGCGTTTAGCGTTGTGTAATGTCACTGTTGTTAATTCATAGTAAATTATCGCTGACAAGTATATCTTAATATATTTTTTGAAAGTCTGGTGTTACTAAATCATGAAGAAATATCTTAAACCCTATAAAACACTGACTTCCGGTATCGGGTGCACAGTTGCAATCTGCGCATAGCTGATGTACACAGACTCTACGCCCGACAAGGACAATAATAGTAGGAGTACACTCGCACTAAAAATGACAACTTCAAATTAATCATCATAGATTTTGACAATATGTACAACTAGCTAGGGTGCAAGGGATTGACGGCTACAATTATGAAATTTGACACAATCCTTTCAGTACTTTCTGAGAAATACAAATGTAGAGGTAAAAATTTCAATTATCAAAATCCAAGATGGCTATCTGTCATGCATCTTGTAGACAGACCATTTCCAAAATTTAATATGCATGAGTAGGATCCAAAGGAAGTCTACACAGAATGAAGGATGAATGAATACAAGATAATTTGGCAAGCCCATTATCTGATAATGGTGGGCAAAAAAACAGAGAAGCTTCATGACTATTAGAACAGACAGATGGTATGTAAAGGGATGAAGTATTATATACAAACAAACAAATTATTTCATGGTATAATACTTGCCTGCCTGAGTACATGGTAAAAATATCATCAGGTCGGGCTGCTACTTGACCTACAGCATTCTCTGCCAGGCAGAACACAGCATGCAGGTTCTCACTGAAACCCTACAGTGAAATAAGATCATAATCAAAGTCAAGAATGTTATAGAAAATTCTTAATTCTAATTTTATTCAAAATCAGTAAATAAACAACGTCACAGAACAATCCGGAAATAAATCATTCTGGATTCTCTATTATTGTAAACATGTTTATACATTATAAAAATCTAGAATGTTCTATAACTAAACCAGCACTGTATAGTGCCTTAAAGTTGTATTTCTGGTAATTTTCACTGTAACGATACATTGCTTAAACATTTGATATTTGAACATGCACATGTAACTTATTGATTGAGCTCCCCAAAAGAATATGTCGGCCTATAAGAGCGCCGAAATCTAGGGATCATATATTTCTGGTTTTGAATACAGTGCCTTCAATCACCGCCATGTTCAGTACCTTCGGCTTTTGTCGGCATTCCGAATCGTACCACGTGACTTATGTCTACACGTCCTGCACGTGGTGATCCAGGTAACTAGCGTAAGCGCACATGTGTTTGTTTACGTTTTCCTTCTGGCTAATATGAGCAAATCGTGCTGGTATATGTCCACAGAGCGAGTATTTGAAACATCTAATTCACACATTGCCGTAATTCAATATTGTGTGTATCAAATATTGTAATGTGCAAGCATTATTTTCTTTGTAGATCCAGTCTGCTGAGGTCGACCGCATGTTTTGTTTATGAAAAAAATTGTTGACATTTGGTTTCACAACTCTCGTGTTACTTCGAGATTGTCCTGACGATGTTCGGAAGAGTTAGGAATGATTCGTAATCTTTCGAGTTTATTTTTGACGTGTACACGTTAAAAAGATTTTTCACTTCTATAATTAAAAATACTTCCAGTGCTGCAACTTTATAAAAAGTGGTAAAAGTAGAAAGTTTAAACCTCGGACAGACGGGGGAAAATGTGTATAACACTTAAACAGTTTTCACTATGACAAAAAGAGTGAAAGTGATAGACCATACAACTTTAAATGGAAAAATAATGATAGAGTTCATTCCTTTGATACACGAGTAACAGGAAGGGTTTCTTGATCATTTCCCCAAAATATCAATCACTTCAAGCAACAGATAATAAACCATTTGATTGGTTTGTGCATTTGAATTTTAAAGACTACAACGATATACCAAATTCTTTTATAATCAGTAGAGTAATGCTATTAAGGCTATAGTTGACCATTCTTTGTTATCACCTGTACATACCATTTTGACAGCAGCATAGAAGGCCCCTAGGATACCAGCAGCCCCACCACAGTCTCTCTTCATCCCACACATCCCTGTCTACAACACAAATACAGTAAAAGTGGAATTTTTGACAGATAGTTTTGCCTATTCTGTTTTCATTAAGTGTTATGTGAAGAATTCTACTATTAAAAATAGATGCACAGTGCAAAAATAAGTATATTTCAAACAGCTTTAAGGGTGACTTGGAAAAAAATATTTACATGATAATATCCACATTTGCAGCTCCTTGTAAACCATTGCTGTGCTATATTCAGAATCATATCCTATATGATATCAATATCAAACAGTTTGTTATCAATGCCTCACCTTTGTTTTGATACAGAGACCGCCGGTGTCAAACACAATGCCTTTTCCGACCCAGGCAATGCTCTTTGTTGCCCCTGCAGGCTGGTGACTGAGCACAGCCAGGGCAGGAGGGTTAACGGCTGCCTTTCCAACTGTATATATACCTTTTTATGAAGAAAAAAATCAGGAGTTACAGCAAAGCAAAGCAATTTTGAAAACAATACTAAAAGCAACATAAATATTTCAGGTAACTCAAAGAGTGTGAACAATAGCATATACATATACCATGGTAATTAGAACTGTCATCCAGGAGGCCAACTTAAATCACCTACCTCAAACCACTCTAGTTTTGCAACAAAGGGGCATAACACTGAGAAAGGTAGAGGTACCTTGTGTTGATAGAGATTACACACTTCTATACTGCATAAGGATTATTGCCACTACCACAAGTCACTTTGAAATTATTGTCTTTACCATTAAGAAACTAGGAGACCTGCAATCACATCAATGATAAGTACAGTTTAGTTTTGAGTGTTTGAAATGTTAGTTAAGGCTAAAATGACCTTCAAACAGATCATTACATATTATCTAGCGATTTAACTTATTTGACTTTTGACATTGAGGTCAAAGTCAAAAAGATGAATCTATTAGTAATATGACTTTAGATGTGTAAATATATGTAATAGGGTGTAGAATTTACAATAAATTTAATACCTGCCTCTACCAGGGATCAAACTCGGGACCTCTGGATTACTAGTCTGACGCTCAACTGATCGAGCTAAAGAGAAGTTCTCTCTAAGTGATATATTGCAGCTAGTATTGACCAGGGTAACATACCCCCCCCCCTCCAGGAATCAACTCATCCTCGAGTTTCCAGGGGTAACAACAATTTCTTTGCAGGTATCGTGAAGTAACATTCCTGAGTCCCTACATGGGCGCCAATGTAACAGGGTGTAGAATTTACAATAAATTTAATACCTGCCTTTGCCAGGGATCGAACTTGGGACCTCTGGATTACTAGTCTGACGCTCAACTGATCAAGCTAAAGAGAAGTTCTCTCTAGCCCAGCTGTATATTGTGGCTAGTATTGAACAGGGTTACATATATGAATTTTTTTTATCAAAGCAATGTTAATATTTTTTTATTAAGTTATTACCTCGAAACATATTCAAAGAAGCACAATAACAAAGATCAACCTTAAACAACAGAATGTGTCATACCTCCAAAGCCCTGTTTATTTAAATCCTCGCCTCGTATAACCATTGGTTGTATGCCAAGCTCATCACCTATAACTTTGATTTCCTAAAAATATAAAGTGGGTTTCAATTAATTATTTTTCATATTTTTAACTTGAAGTAGAATGAGAAGCTAAAACTTTTCAATGGTGGTAATGGTGTAAAGTAAGTAACTTTTGTAAGTGAAGAAAAATACTAAATCTTCTGATCCTATTTTTGATAGTGAAAAAGTACCATTTGTCAGCGGTGGAGCATCTTTAAGTAAAGGTTACATATGACTGAAACTAAGACATGTGGTTTAGATGCAAAGGAAAATTTGTCAAGTGGGTTGTGGTGATCGAAACTTAGATTAATGTTGGTTGAACTAGGTAAAGTAAATTAATAGTGATGGAACTTGGAGAAATAGGTTTATTAATAGTGAGGACTTGAACTACCACAGAAAAAATAAATTATCAGTGATACTGTAGCCCAAGGACGCCACATGTATAACTAAACAAATGTAATATCTTAGGTCAACTTTTATTGTAACAACAATGCAGGATAATTGAAAATTGCTATCACAGAAATATTTTCTTACTTTTAGGAAACCATCTGTGTGCATTTCTGAGCATGGGATATCAACAATCTTTGCTGCAAGCCTTACTCCCTTGGCCTCTGCAGCAAGACAGGCTAGATCTTGGTCCGTAAGAGGAGTCTCGCTCCCATCCCCAACCAGGAGGAACTCCACTGTGACAGTACGGTCCTCTGTGGAGGCATTGGATTTACCATTGAACAATGGTAATATACGTGCAACTGCACAACCGGACGCCAAAACATCACTCCTCTCACACACAATCTGTTAAAAAGGATACCAAATATAAATAGCTGGTTTTGTTTCAACATTCAAAATTCATTATGCGATATTGGATTCCAAATTGAAATAAAAAGATGAGATGTTGCTTGAAAATATTTCAGATTTTGTAAATTATCATTTCTCTATAGAACCTTTGATGCTGCCAAAAGAAATCTTCTCAAATGAAATAACATTTATTTCTGATATTCGTTTGAAATTATCCAAACATACATGTATTCAATTTATTGTTGATGTAAATGTTTAATCTTTTCATCACTCTGACAAAAGATTTGTTTGTTTTCACAACTTTGTTTGATGACTGACCTATTTACTGTAAACGTATATAAAAATATTTCAGCGGTAATCTTATTTTACTGCTTTTTAGGATCACTGTTATACATGTAGCACTAAACTAAGATTATGCTAATTATATATTTGTATGGTGTTAACATACATACCCAGTAGTTATTATTGGAGTTATGTGAATTAAACACTGCATTAATTTGTTACTTTGATTGTGGCAAAATCAAAGTATAAATAATGTATATCTACTGTAACAGTATTAAATTTGAAATTTTACAGCAATTCTCAAATATAACTACCACCTTCATTTACATTAAACACATTAAAACTAAAATACCTACAACTACATATTCACTGCTGCCATTGCCAATGAAGCTTTTAACGACTTTGGACAGAGAGTGTGCCCGTGACGGTGTGTTGTGGCGACTACACTTTGTAGGGAGTGCAGCTACAGCAGCATTGTTCATCCAGAGGGGACAAGAATCTGTCGGGGACGGGTGGAGACCAGAGACTGCCTTGTCAAAAGTCTGAAACAAAATACCAAAAAACTAATTCATTTGAATCACGTATACTAATATAGTTATGAACATTTAAAAAATGTAAAAAGATTAATGTGTAATGAGATCTACAAATATCACCATTGAAATCATTACTGACAGTGAATTTTGATAAATCATGATTATCTGTAATAACAAATCATTCCATCTGTTCACTAAATATACACACCTCTGCATCCACCCGAGGTTCAAGTTTCATTTTCACATCATTGAAAGAAATCCTGGCGAGATTCTTCACTTGTCCTACTATGATAACAGGCGAAGTCTCTGGATTTGTCTGGGACAAAGTTCCCGAAAATATTATCTCTGTAGACATTTTGATGACCTAAAATTAAAACCACATCTATAAATCAATGATATATGTACTACTTAGTTATAAATACAATAAATGTATAAATGTGTGTTGAATAAATATATCTATATTCAAAGAATTCCACTAGTGGAATAACACCTAGAATAGCTGAAACTTAATTAACTTGCTTCCAATCAGACATGCTTGCATGTATATAATATAGTTTGAATTCAGAACCACATAAAAACTGGTGTTGGTGAAATTGAAACAAGTTGAGCATCAAAATATGCAGATATGTGTATTGTGAAGCAATGTGTAAGAAATAGGGTAAGAACATTATGCTTCCCAATACCGTATTTGCAATGAAGGTGTCAAGAAGAGCGTGCGCACGCCGATCGTGGAATCCATCAACTTGGTATTGGTTGGTAGATCGAATTAATAACCATACAGGAACATGAACGCTGCATCAACAACATGTCACAACCTACTCTAACAATGCTAGAGGTATGGCATACCGAGACACTTTTGCAACATTACGTTGTGTGTACAGTCAGCAAAATAATGTCCGATAAAATGACTGACCAGCCGACTTTCATGTTATGGGAGTAGTCACAACCATGCATCAGAGACAGTGTCTTGTGGATACCTAACCACTGAGGACTGGACACTGGTCACCTAAGTCCTTTCATGTTGTCCCATGATATGGCCATCATCTCAAGGATGTTCCAAGATAGGAGATGAAATGTCTAGTGATGAATATGGACTCATAATAATCCAGCACTACTGTTCCTGCTGTTACAATCTAGAAGTAGAACTATCTTTCAAAAGCTTGATTGGCATGATAAAAAGACTTAAATCATGTCCTTGGCTAGTCAAGCTGAAGATTATGACTTCTTCTTCTTCTTCTTTTTACATGAACGCCGTCAAAAAATGACATTTATGTCATGGTGATCTGTAGGGGTGCAAGGGTGTGAAGGGATTAAATCTGTGATTTTTTTATAGGATATAGATAAAAGGTGTGTGCAGAACTAATTCGTAAGGGCTTCAAGGGCTACGTTGGAAATATGTGCCTTGAAGTCCTCGAGGTGTGCATTGCACTGCTGCTACAGGGAGGAGATTCCATTGTGTTATTGTTTGGGGAAAAAATGAATATTTGTATGTGTCCTTTGTAGGAGAGATTTGTCTGAAGGAGTGTGGATTGGAGTGTCTGCTTCTGTGGTCTACTGGTATGAGTATGGTCTGGTAGTCGACAGCAACTATATTGTGTATTGTTTTGTAGAAAAGTATTAATCTTGAATTGTGTGTAGCAGTCGTGTCTGTAATGTTGGCCAGTTTAGTTGATGTACATATATGTATCATGTTTGTAACTGAACTGGTGTCGTGATATTTGTTGTGAACGTATCTTGTTGCTCTGCGTTGTGTTTTTTCTATCTGTTGAATTTGGCGTGTGTTGTGGGGATCCCATATGGAAGAGCAGTATTCCAATTGGGGTAGGCGGCTGTGTGGGACTTTGTCAAAGGCTTTGGCAAAGTCCATGATTATGATGTCTGTCTGTTTGTTGCTGTTATTATTGCTTGCGAGGTTGTTTATGAATGTAGCAAGTTGTGTCTCACATGATCTGGATGATCTGAAG
The DNA here is from genome assembly GCF_041381155.1 of Argopecten irradians. NCBI lineage: Eukaryota > Metazoa > Mollusca > Bivalvia > Pectinida > Pectinidae > Argopecten > Argopecten irradians. Next base: position 51,615,258 of record NC_091135.1, on the reverse strand, counting down.
CTGTGTTGTAAGTTGTATGGTATGTTGTTGTTCTCCAAATGTGACATTGTGGCGTTTGTAATGATATGTGGCGTTTGTAATGATATGTTCCATAAGTTTGCATGTGATACATGTAAGTGATATGAGTCTGTAGTTAGTGGGGTTGTATCTGTTGCCTTTCTTGTATATGGGGTTTACGTTTGCATGTTTTCAATCTGTTGGTTATGTGCCTGTATTTAGAGAGTGAGTGAACAGTTTGGTTAGTATGGGTGCTATTATATGTCCCTAATTAAGTTCTCTTAATAGTCTGCTGTGTATATTGTCTGGTCCTGTTGCTTTGTGTGGGTTGAAGTATTTAAGGAGTTTATCTATTCCTTGTTGTGTAATGTTAATTTCACGCATGAATGGGTGTGGTGATGGTCCTTTTTCTGGTATGGGGTGATCCTGTTCTGTTGTGAAGGCTGATTTAAATTGTTCACTTAATATGCTTGCCTTACAAGTGGTGTCTGTCATTAGATGTCCATCCTTTCTTAGTTATGTGATATCTGTGTTCTCTTTTCCTGTTGTTTTGATGTATGAGAATAATTTTTTGGGGTTGAATTTTCTCCTTTTCTGTATTTTCTTGCTTTTCTGGGGACAGTGTCTCAAAGAAACTCAAACTCACAAAGTAATCCCAATCAGCCATAGTGGGTATAATTGACACTGGTACAGACAGTTAGGTTACAGCAGAAAAATATACACATAGGCCTAAAGCTCTCTAATATATGTTTCTGGTTCAGTAGTTACGATCAATTAACAATCTGACGGGAGAGTTGATCAATCATGGACGCGCCGTCACTTCACTATAAAACCACTATTGGATTATGTAATAAGACAGTACGTTTACATAAAACAATAATGACGGTTAAATGTTAATTTTGCTTTCACTAGTCTATACTCACGTTAATAATAAATCCAGGATACAAAGTTCACTTTCAACCTGTCACGGCTAGTTAAAGCCGAAAGGAAATCAGAAAACGTAACTAGAATTAAAGCGAGAACGGGAAATCGGATCCGTACCCTAAAGAAATAACAGGAAAATATATTATTTAGTTTAAAATGAATACAACTTTATTAACTTTAAGCATTCTTTTCAATAAATCTCTTTCATAAGATCATTGTTTTAAAATTTAGAACATCACAGTATGTTTTTTTTTTAATTCACCAGTTATTCCGGAAAAAAACATCAATTATTTTTGTCCGGTTTCTTTTTATAATTCTCCTAGCAAGATGGCTGCCTCCATGGAGGGAGAAGAACGACAGAGAAAGTTTTCCAGTGAGAGGCATGCCAAAAAGATACTGAATGCCCTTAACGAAAACAGAAAGCTTCAGCCTTTTTGTGACGGGACAGTTGTTATTGGAGACAGTAGCATATGTGTCCAGAAAAGTGTCCTGGCTGCAGCCAGCCACTACTTCAGGTTGTCCTCATTTTCAGAGATGGAGGAATGCTACTTATTTCCTGAACCTTATGACGGCTATCAGAATCGTTTAAATAAACTCTATTTACATTGATTTCTGTTATTGGTAATAAATATTGAAATTCAAATTGAATAACATTTGTCTTTATATAACGTTATGCTATATTTTTACAATTGTAACATGTTGCAGAACAGTACGTTATAATATGAATTTAAGGCAAAGTCGCAGAAGAGCGCAGCTACGTTATTAAACATGTAAAATATGTTAACATAGTTAGGATTATAACCACAGAACTTGTAGTTCGATCATTGATTCGCAATTCTTGAACGCTATTGATAAGAGCACAGCTCTTCGTGGCCATTTGGGCAGCGAGTGAAGCTCTGTAAAGGTAAGGTGTGTGTGTAAACAAATGTAGTCAAGGTAACGTTGAAATATTATGCTCTGAAAAACCTTCGTCCAAATCCCGCACGGAATGACAGGCATGCGTTGCCGCGGTCCTGAAACTAATATAACATTTGAACACTAAAGAAATATTTGAATTTAAGTGAGCGCTTACCTGGAAATATTGTTGTTTGATTGCGTATAATAGAATTGGATTCGAAGAAGTTTCCAAATTTTCCGATGTCTTTCACAAGGCGAGCCGATTGTAGAAAAAAACATCAAAACCAAACTTGAATCCAGATATGTTTCGCTTATTCCAAGATTCTTACCTGGTTCTAAACCAAGCAAAGAAATTTTAAGTGAAAGAACACAACCCATTAAGTGTCACCAACGAGATTCAGAATATCAATGTAATCGGGAACCGTCAGCATTTTCTGTAAATGGTGACGTCACGTGGTATGTCATGAAACGACGCCAAATGATATGCTACCGATTACCGCATATATAATTGCCAGCATCCTGTTTGTTTACACGGAAAATAAATTAGCCTTTATTACGATAATTATCTTTGTAGCATTTTACACTAATGATCAGTTAATAAACATCTGGAATGTGTTAGAATCTATATGTTCACACACATGTTATGGTTAGTAGAGCTTCTCTCTATGCGGCCTTCGGCTGCGCAGAGAGCTGCGCTCTTAAAATTAGAAAATTTCTACAAAACAAATCACAGATCTTCATTTGGACATATTTATAAGAGCACAACTCAACGAGAATTAAAACATGGCTGCCTGCATGTGGACTTTGAAATTGTGTCCAGCGGGAAAGTCTTGCGCCTCATGCAGGCAGCCATGTTTTAATTCTCGTTATCAGCAAGACGAGATTTGAAATTTCTGTACTAGACTAAATGTGTTATCAGTACATGTATACGCTTTAAGATTGCTATAAGTAGTTTTAATTTACACATATCTACAAGAACAACGCAATAAATGTACTGGTCCAATATATACCGTGTACAAAACCTGACGCCAAAGATGACAGCACAGATTCGCGCGCATTTTTGATAGCAAGTTTTCTCTGCATCTTATAAAAAAAAAAGATTGAAGTACATTGAACTATTCCAATTGCATTATTTTGAATTCTTTCTAACTATCAATAGTGTGTGCATGTCGGTGAAATATTTTATTGTTAATCTCATAGAAAATTAAAGACAATATAAAGTTATGATGTTATAATCGTTTACATGTAGCTGCGCTCTTTTGTGGCTTTGCCTTAAATTCATATTAGCATACAAAAATGATACATGGTATAGTACTATTGGCATTTATGATTTTTACTGATACTGTATCGATTGTTTAATGTACTTAAGAATAGTTTAAACTTATTTTCTTTTTATAATCAAATTCATACAGGTTGGTGTTCAACTATGAGACAGATCCTTCAAATCCTGCAGCTGAGAACAAACAGGCCATGATTGACATCACCTCCCTGGGTATCGGTTTTGAAACATTTAAAACCATCTTAGACTACATTTACACATCAGAAATTAACATCAGCGATGAAAATATACAGGACATTCTCCAGGCGGCGGACCTCCTGTTGCTGGTTGACCTGAAGGAGCTGTGCTGTGATTATCTAGAGCAGTGTATTACAGCTCAGAACTGTTTGGGTATAAGGGAGTTCTCCTCTAGGTTCTCCTGTCCTTGGATACACCTTAAAGCTTCTATGTTTCTTGATGAACATTTTAGGTGAGTTCAAAACAACATATCTTTGTTAGATGTATATCATCTTTATATCAAATTACTTACCAGATACATTTTTCTGTTCTTACTAACTACATGTAGATTATACAATGTCTTAATTATACTTATACATCTAGTCCCTGCTTTCAGGGAAAAATGATAGTGATTAGTAAATTTTGACTGTACACGTCATCCAAGAACAAAACAATCTTTAATAACACAGTTTTTAAATACAGAATATAACAAATGTACATGATCATAAAACAAAACTGGTAACCATCTGCAGTTACTAGTAGGATCTACAATATCCTTGAGATAATCTCTCTTGTTTGATCACATGTTGCTGAAGTTGCATAGAGATTTATCTTGGTCACAATTCCTAGATATTTTCTTAGTCCAGGAGTTATTCAGTTTTGTTTATTTTTAATAGAATCAACTTTCATCTCTTATAAAATTGTTGCTGATGTCATTGGTTTAATTTATTAACAGAGACATCAGTCATTGTGAGGAGTTTCTCCGTCTGTCAGCAGATGCTCTCAAGGAAGTGCTCTCTCATGACACGCTGTCAATCAAGTCAGAAGAGGAGGTATTTGGTAGTATAATAAGATGGGTGAAGTTTGATGAAGCGACACGTAGAGTGTGTTTAGACGATTTAATGTTGTCTTGTCTACGCGCTGATCAGATGGCAGATACTTTCTTGCAGAAATTGACTCGCATGGATACTGGTTACGACCCAGATATTCTCAGAAAAATTGTGACAGATGTTCGTAACATGAAGCCAAACCAGAAGTGTCGAGGATTTGCTAATGTGTTGTTGTTATGTGGTGGGGAAGGTCAACCTAATGCGTAAGTGTTGTCATTCACGTGTAGCAAAAGCCAAAATAACTTTCTATTGTATGTGATGTATATTTCAGAGTAGTATAGTTATAACTTTCTCAACAGCACAAGAAATGGACATTGTTTTCACTTCAATATATATTTCTAGTTCAGATAAGGGAAGAAAGTCCCTTCAGAATTGTTTCATTGTAATTGTAAGTTTTTCCAGTTACCTTATTTTGAATTGTTGGTTACAGTTCAACCTCACTAGTAGTTGATGGGATCATCATCATTGTGAAATTTATTATTTTTAGCCCACCATCATCAGATGGTATGCTATTCAAATCGTCTTTCTTCCGTTGTCCGTCCGTCCATTAACAATTCTTGTTACCGCTATTTCTCAGAAAGTACTCAAGGGATCTTTTTTCAAATTTTATATGTAGGTTCCCTTAGGGCCCTAGTTGTGCATATTGCATTTTGTGACGGATTGGTCAACAAGATGGCAGCCATTTGGATTTGGATAGTTAAAGATTGTTACCACTATCTCTCAGAAAGGATCAAAGAGATCTTCCTCAAATTTTATATGCAGGTTCCACTAGGGATGAAGTTGTGCATATTACATTTTAGGACTACTCAGTCAACAAGATGGCCGACCAGCCGCCATCTTGAATTTTGGTAGTTAAAATTGTTACTGCTATATCTCAGAAAGTACAGAAGGAATCTTTCTCAAATTTCATATGTAGGTTCACCTAGGACCCTAGTTACCGTGCATATCAAATTTTGGGACAGATCGGTCAACAATATTGTCGCCAGTCAGCTATCTTGTATTTTGATAGTTAAAAGTTTGTTATTTCTATTTCTCACGAAGTATTAAAGGGAAATTGCTTTTTGGGACAGATCAGTCAACAAGGTGGCTGAACAGCCGCCATATTGGATTTTGATAGTTAAAGTTTGTTACCGCTATTTTCTCAGATAGTACTCAAGGTATCTTTCTCAAATTTTTAGGCAGGTTCCCCTAGGGCCGTTGTTGTGTATGTCGCATTTAAGGATCGGTCAACAAGATGGCCGCCAGGCAGCCATCTTGGATTTTAATACTTAAAATTTGTTATCGCTATTTCTCAGAAAGTACTGAAAGAATCATTGTCAAATTTCATATGTAGGTTCCAATAGGGCCCTAGTCGTGGAAATTGCATTTTGGAACCGATTGGTCAACAAGATGGCCGCCAGGCAGCTATCTTGGATTTTGATAGCAAATGTTTGTTATTGCTATTTCTCAGAAAGGGTACTGATAGATCTTTCACAAATTTTACATGTAGGTTCCCCTAGGGCCCTATGTCAGTTGTGCATATCGCGTTTTGGGACCGATAGGTCAACAAGATGGCCGCAAGGCAACCATCTTGGCTGTTTGATAGTTAAAGTTTGTTACCGTTAATTCCAGAAAGTATTGTTCTTATGTTCCGTGTGTATGTACCCCTTTGGCGCTAGTTGTGCATAGTGCATTTTGGGTCTGAAGGTTGAAAAGTAGAGATAAGATCTGTCTGAAAATTGTCAGACATAGATCAATCTTTGGTGGGTGCCAAGATCCCTCTGGGATTTCTTGTTAATTAATGCAGAAAATGAAAATAGTAATGATATGATTACGATTTTTAAAAGTACAAAATAATTTTTTTCCTTAAAGTTGTGTAATAGTTTTATGAAATATTTTAGATTCAAGTCAATATTCGACACAATTTAGTACATAGACCATAATTCTTGTTTGTTGTTTTATGTGTACAGTAAGAGTAGTGAGTTGGAGATCAAGGCCTGTGTACGATGTATTGTCCCCAGTAAGAGGGACAACAACACTAATGGACAGTGGGTCGATCTGGCCTGCATGACAACTGACAGGATAGGACATGGTATTGTGGAAGTTGGTAAGCATAAATATAGATAAATAAAGGGAATATAACTCATTGGAAATCCAACATGTATAGTCAAAGTAAGTAATTAAGTATAAAGTATAGCATAGTAGAGGAAGCATAAATATCGGACAACACATATTATGATTAAAGGTGTAGCGCCAGGTAGCATTATCCCATATATTTTGGCCACATCATGGTGATTGCAGTTAGGAATTAAAAATGTATGAATATTCAATAAGCTCCTCTCTATTAGCAACTTTCAGTCTAAGTGAAAGTAATTAGCATTACTTAAAGAAAACTACTGAACTGAACCATGGTTAATCTATGAATTAAAATTTCGATTGCAGTTTCATAGCTTTCTTCAGGCTGACTTAATCAGTGCTAACCTACTGTGTGAGACTTAAGACGTCTTCACTCTTTTGTAGGTGGTTATCTGTATGCGGTAGGAGGACGTAATAACAAATGTCAGATCCTCAATACTGGAGAGAAATATGATCCTCACCAAGACAAATGGTCTTCCATTGCTCCTATGGAACATGCCAGGGTGGGCTTTGGTTTGGTTGCCATTGATGACCACATTTACGCTCTGGGAGGTAGTAATGACATGACAGACCCACTAACTTCTGGTGAAGTTTACAATGTTCTCACAAACAAATGGAGACCCATCCCCGAGATGAATTTGAAGCGAGTCTGGTCCTCGTTTGCAGCAGTAGATAAAAAGATATATGTGATAGCTGGTGGTGCAATAGGAAAACTTTTTGAAGCTGTAGAATGTTATGACACTCGTACGGAGACTTGGACATCTGTGTCTCCGATGAGAGAACGGCGATGTGATGCACGAGCAGTTGCTGTAGACAATGATATCTATGTGTTTGGTGGTTTTAGGCGTATTGAGTGTCCAAGTGCCATGCATGGGGGACACAGTGTTAAGTTTTGTGGAACAGAAATCTACTCCACACGCAATGATTACTGGGCTAACGCTCATACTCGAGGGGTAGGTCTGTGTACAATGTCGGACGCCTCTCAGATCTATGGGGCAGTATATGACGGTGATGAAGTGTTGGTAATAGGTGCCCTAGATGTAGGGGGGACATATCATTGTGTGAGGGGGTTCAACTTTCATTCAAACAGCTGGCGGTGTGTGGTACAGAACCCTCCCGCCATGCAGCGTGGACACTCCTCCACCATGTTTAGAATGCCTCTCCACCGACTGCGAAGGCTTCAATGGGATCAAGGCAAACTTACATTTACAGATATCATGTGACATCAGCTACAATGGCCGATGTTTATCCAGTGTGACCTAGTCTTGGTTAGTTGAACTTAATGACTTTTAACACATAGTCTACAACAGTCATATTTTGTTATTTGCATATCATATGTAGGTGTAGTTTTTGTATGTCACATTTTCAAAATTATTTTCATGTTATGAAAGCTTATTCTTTGTTCAAAATGATAAGAATTTAAAAATTTCTAAACTAAAGAAAACTTGAAAATGTGACATTATGTTATTTCAAAGCCACACTATACGTAACTATCAACAAAAATTCAAGTTAGATTCGACCCGACGTTGTTAGTATTTGTAGATGTAGTTGAAATTAAGTTATACCAAAGAACATTTATATTTGATTTCTTAAAAACTTTGGTACAGCAGTTGTTGAAAGTCGATACTTGTAAACATGCCTTCATTTTAAACTTGTCGCCATAGATGCAATATTTATATTATTATATAAATTAAAGCTGGGAGAAACTTAAATTGTCTAATGACACAAAATGTATTAATGATAACTTTGTCACTTAATTATGATAGTCTTAACAGTGACATTATGGTGAATTAGTATGAGATCAGGTGTGTTCTCCTGGTTTAGATATCTTGGAATGCCTGTCATTAGAATTTGGATTTCATATTCTTCATGAGGTGAAATATGATTTTCCTCTGGTAACATAGTTAAAAGACAAATCCTTCTCATAAAGGATAGGGAAGGGCTTGGTAGCTGGTGCATGCAGTTCCTTACAGATTGATATCATTTATTGTTTTTGGAAAAAATTCGATTTCCTAATTATAAATATTTACATATAGCTAATTAGCTGGAGCATTGTAGTGATATATCATTTGTACTGTCTTGAACAAACTTCAGTTGTAACTATATTAATCTATTAAGATAAATTATGTATTGTTATAATGAATGTTTCAGCAATTCGCAAGCATTCATAAAATTAAAGTGATAGATATTCCATGATGATCATATTTTGGTGCATGTGCTATTCTGATTTGACACCATGATTTTTAAGTAGCTTAATAAAGACAAAGCAACATCAAAAGCTGTCTCTGTACAAATGAGTATAAAGAAATTTATTTGAAAAGCAGTCCCCCCTCTCCCTTCTGTGTATTGTAGTTATCTCCCTTGATATAGTTTATTTATATAAGTCTCCCCTTATATTTCATATTAATTTCCCGTGAATTTATATGGTCTTACTTGGTCCCCTCTTTATCTGTACGTATTGTAGTTGTCCCCTTATCTACATGTAATTTACATTCATCTCAACTCAATTCGTACTTGACCTCCTTCTGTACTACAACTCTAAAAACTTCCAGGAATCTCTCTGTATCTGTACAAATTTGTCTCCCCTCATCTACATAACTATATTATAACAGGTACAGGAATCTCTCTGTATCTGTACAAATTTGTTTCCCCTCATCTACATAATTATATTATATCAGGTACAGGAATCTCTTTGTATCTGTACAAATTTGTCTCCCCTCATCTACATAACTATATTATAACAGGTACAGGAATCCCTCGGTATCTGTACAAATTTGTCTTCCCTTCTCTACATAACTATATCATAACAGGTACAGGAATCTCTCCGTATCTGTACAAATTTGTCTCCCCTCATCTACATAACTATATCATAACAGGTACAGGAATCTCTTCGTATCTGTTCAAATTTGTCTCCCCTCATCTACATAACTATATTATAACAGGTACAGGAGTCTCTCCGTATCTGTACAAATTTGTCTTCCCTCATCTACATAACTATATTATAACAGGTACAGGAATCTCTCCGTATCTGTACAAATTTGTCTCCCCTCATCTACATAACTATATTATAACAGGTACAGGAATCTCTGTATCTGTACCCATTTGTCTCCCCTCATCTACATAACTACATTATAACAGGTACAGGAATCTCTCGGTATCTGTACAAATTTGTCTTCCCTTCTCTACATAACTTTATCTTACAGGTACAGGAATCTCTCCGTTTCTGTACAAATTTGTCTCCCCTCATCTACATAACTATATTATAACAGGTTCAAGAATCTCTCCGTATCTGTATAAATTTGTCTCCCCTCATCTACATAACTATATCATAACAGGTACAGGAATCGTTTGGTATCTGTACAAATTTGTCTCCCCTCATCTACATAACAATATTATAACAGGTACAGGAATCTCTCAGTATCTGTACACATTTGTCTCCCCTCATCTACATAACAATATTATAACAGGTACAGGAATCTCTCCGTATCTGTACAAATTTGTCTCCCCTCATCTACATAACAATATTATAACAGGTACAGGAATCTCTCCGTATCTGTACGAATTTGTCTCCCCTCATCTACATAATCATATAACAGGTACAGGAATCTCTCCGTATCTGTACGAATTTGTCTCCCCTCATCTACATAACAATATTATAACAGGTACAGGAATCTCTCAGTATCTGTACACATTTGTCTCCCCTCATCTACATAATCATATAACAGGTACAGGAATCTCTCCGTATCTGTACAAATTTGTCTCCCCTCATCTACATAACAATATTATAACAGGTACAGGAATCTCTCCGTATCTGTACGAATTTGTCTCCCCTCATCTACATAATCATATAACAGGTACAGGAATCTCTCCGTATCTGTACGAATTTGTCTCCCCTCATCTACATTGTCTAACTTCAGTCATTTAACATTGTCTCCCTGATCATTTAGGCCCTTTTTTATTCTAATCAACTGGTTCAACTTTTTTTTTAAAGTAATTATTTCAAGTTTAAATAAATCCTGATGGACCTGTAGTTTATAATACAGGCCTATAAGGGCTTTGCCAAGGCGCTTGTGAAAACAATTTAAAATAACCAGATCAGTCATAAACGCACAACTAGGTTCGACCAGTCAAACAAATAAAATCAAAATAAAGTAAATAAAAAACGGCCCTGTATTACATTGTGGTACTTTCAGCTGTGTATCAGTTGTCTCCTTTCTTATCATCTGTATTATTTTGCTCAGTTTTTTTTTTCTTTTTTAGCTCACCTAGTCTGAAGGACAAAGGTGAGCTTATGCCATACCGTGGCGTCGGGCGTCTGTCCGTCAGTCAACAATCAACTTCTTCTCCATAACCGCTGGTCGGATTTCAACAAAATTTGATAGGTAGCATCCTTATGGGCTACTAAATGAAAATTGTACAAATGATGGGGCTAACCCCCCAGGGCCTGAGGGGTGGGACCAAAAGGGGTCAATTTGGCTATTTCCATATAAACGACTTCTTCTCTGAAACTAAGCATGGGATAGCACCCATAATGCAATGGTAGAATCCTTATAGGTTGGAGATTCAAAATTGTACAAATGATGGGGCTGACCCCCGGGGGGCCTGAGGGCGGGGCCAAAATCGGTCAATTTGGCTGTTATCATATAAACGACATCTTCTCTGCAGCTAAGCATGGAAGAGCACTTATAATGCAATGGTAGCATCCTTATAGGGTGGGGATTTGAAATTGTACAAATGATAAGGCTGACCCACTGGGGCCTTAGATGCGGGGCCAAAAAGGTCAATTAGGCTTCTATTTTCATACAAATTACTTCCTCTCTGAACCTATGTATTGGATAGCATATTATATGGTTGTGATTCAAAATTAAATAAATTTTGGAGTCAATTGTGCTATTTTTTCTAATTGTTAGAGTCTTTGGGATAATTACTAAAAAGAAACAACAGGTAAGCGATACAGGCACTCTGAGCCTCTTGTTTTTTGTTCACGGTAATTATATTATACTTATAACTGGTAGTCTGGGAATAGAATGTATCTTTTTATCATCATGGAGAATGTTTGATTATTCAATTTTGTCTCGATCCAAATGTTTGTGAACTAGGTACGTGGTAGGTTCAATTTTTATCAATAATAAAAATATATGTATTATTTTCATCTTTAAAGGGAAATTACTGCATTTAAATGGTTTTAGCGTGCTAAAATTGAAATAAGTAGAAAACACATTGGTTTACATATTTTAGTAACTGGAACTGTCTGTATCTATGTAAATTACTACTCAACTGAGTAACACTCATGTTTACCTAAAGATCTAAAAATATAGTATCAATGTGACAGTAATGTTCATGAGATGCCATGAAAACCAATGTTTGTTCATTTTATGGCAATGTCTTCTATTGTAATATCATTAAAAACTGTTGTCCAGGAGGCCAATTAAATTATATCTCCCACTGTATTGTAATAAAGGGGCATAACTCTAAAAACGGCAGAAGTATCTTAAACCAATATAGATTACACACATCTTGCCACCAAGTTTCACTGAAATCCCCCGGATAGTGACCCACTTCATTGGTTTCTAACAAATAACTCTGAAGGTGGAAGTATTTTATTCCAATATAGACATATCTACACTGTATATGAATTATTGCCACCAGGTCTTGTTGAAATCCCTCTAACATTTTAGGAGGAGTAGTTAGTCGATCATTGTGTCTACAGATGGACGGACAACTTGAATCCAGTATACCCTGGTGTATTACGGATGAAGGCATTTCTTTCCAGTATTCATTTCATGATTAGAGTATTAACCTTTTCTGTACCGAGACAAAATAAAAAATGCAGTAATTCCCCTTTAACGAAATCCATATACATGTAGTGTTGAAATGTTAATATTATAATGTAACTGTATAATCTTATCTATAAATATGATATATTTAAGCAGAAAATTTTCTAAAAATAATGTGTAGGAGCATTTGCGAAACATCAATATACTTTGATTAGATCAAATTATTTCTGTCCAACTATTATGAAATTTAGCATTCATACATGTATTAGTTTCATCTGATTTTAAAATTATTTTTTGCGTTGGAAGCTTTTTGCTAAATGACAAATGATAGTTTCTTTTAATACAAATATGCAAGTTCTGTTTTTGTAATCAAACGATAATGTTAGTATTAACACTAGCTGTGTGTAATATATTGCTTACTGGGGCCGCGGTGGCCGAGTGGTTAAGATGTACCGACATATTACCACATGCCCTCCACCTCTGGGTCGCGAGTTCGAATCCCATGTGGGGCAGTTGCCAGGTACTGACCGCTGGTCGGTGGTTTTTCTCCGGGTACTCCGGCTTTCCTCCACCAACAAACCTGGCACGTCCTTAAATGACCCTGGCTGTTAATAGGACGTTAAACTAATCAAACCAAACCAAACCAAAAGCTTACTGGTTAGCTTAACTTGAGACATTTTTATTTACTTATAAGAGAATGTATTGTTAAGCTCTAATAACTGTACATGCATACTCTGTACTAAATGAAAAAATGGGAATAGTTTAATCATGTTAAACAAAAGTGCTAGCTAGAATTCTAGTACTTAGTGAAGTTTACCTTTATTTTTCAAGGAAATGTTTAATCTTGAGTTTTAAATTTTTAGCTCGCCTATTCGAAGAATAGGGGGAGCTAATGTTGTCACCCCGGCGTCGGCGTCAGCGTTGGCGTCCCATTTCACGTTAAAGTTTTTGAGCAAGTTTCTGTTTCGTCAATTGTTTAAGCTTCAACTTCTTCTGAATAGGCGAGCTTTGCTGTTCTCCAACAGCTCTTGTTTATACATACAATGAATTTGATATTCAACAATATTTGTTGAATTTTTTAGACAAAGTTTGGGTAAGTGAATACACTGAACTCTGAAAGTTTGAGGAGTTCCAAATTAAGAAATATACAATACTGTACATGAACATGCAATAGGCATCTTCTAAGTATTCCGTCTTTGAACAGCCATTTTCTGTGATCGCTGGCACAAAAATTGTGATGTCACAATAATGATGTCATCAATAGCGATTGATGTTCATAGTCTATATAACTGCAAACTGCACTTGGTAAGGTTACATAGTGGGACTGCAGTGAAAATGTAAATATGTACATTTATCTTACTCTTATTCTTGGGTGGTAATAGTATGTATCCACTTAATTCACATAATCCACCAGAGAAATTGTCCATGTAATATTTTTGCCTATGTCATTAGTGTAATTTAACCTAGAGTGCTTTTTCATTGACTGGAAATTTATTGTGACATCAGTTAACAATGATGTGAGGTCAGGATTTGAGGACATTGTGACAAACATATTTTGACATTGAGATTCTCTTAAATGTAGGTTGAGCCTGTTGTGATGTGATAAAAAGTATGTTAAAAAGTGTTCATTTCAAATGAGATTTTGTGCAACTCCTCTCAGTTTTAATTTTTTTTTGCCAAGACTCACAAAAACAAAACTTCTTAGACTTATTTTATAAGATGTTGTATGAAATGAGCACTCATTTAAGATCCTAATATATAAAGCCTAAACTTGTTGTTTTGACAAGGATTCATTTTTACCATCATTGTACATTTACAATGGATTTACATATTTCATAGTGTATGAGTCATTACATTGTTCTATCATTTATTTATATTTATTGACTAGTAACTGAATAGAAGCTAAATTTTATGAATCAAATGTACCAGACTGGATTATTTGCTTTTAGAAATATTAGGTTGATTTTCACAAAAACCTATAAGTCTTGGCTGGTAGTATATTTCCCTGCTGTTAATTATATATTATGATTTAAGATGTTGAAATTGGTGCCGATGTACTAGTATTAATTGTTGTATATGGTAGCTTTACTGTTTCCTCCATATTATATACATATAGATATTATGTTCTTCTGTTGAAGTAAAACATATACCTATTTATTATCACTTTCATGTTGTAGTCATTAATTTTTTTATTAAATTTTAAAAGCTGTATAGCTGGACAATTTGCTGTTTAAAATGTAAGATAAATTTTACACAGTAGCATACATGATAGTTTCATTCATATTTCACTGTAAACAAACTTATTTTCATGGTGACTTCAGGTTTTTAGATTTCCATACCTTTAAAATTTTCTCAGCAATTTCATTTCATGATTAAGACTTGTATGATTCCATTGAAAAGGTGCTGAAGACATTTTCTCAATATCTAATTGGCCGCAAAATATAAATTTAATTTCAAGTGGAAATAAGTTTACAGTGTATATGGTTATACTGTTGTTGTTTTAGAGGACACATTGTAGACAGAATTTTTCTCCATTATCTCAAATGTAAAATAATCATATGCATGTGCAAGAACCTGTACAAAGTCCGTAAATAACATTTCTGTAATTTATTGCCACAAAGGAAAGACCTAAAAGACAAAAAAAACAAAAAAACAAAAAACAGTAGCTTTAACAACAAGAATTACACCGAAGTAGATGTGTCGCCTACACAGCATCACAAAAAATAATTAAATATTTAAAGTTGAAAATATTGTTAATAATTAGGTGAAGTTATCAAGTCCCGTAACTCTTGCAAATATTGCTGGATTTTGACCAGTGTCGTACCAATCTAAAATCTCATTGATATAGAGCAATATACCAAATTTGGTTGAAATTGAACAATAAATACTATATACCAAATTTGTTTGAAATCGAACAATAAATACTAATAAAAGTTATAGAGCAGAAACCATGTTATGACGATTTTAAAATCCCATAATTCTTGAAAATATCCACGGATTTCGATCAGTAGCAAACCCATCTAAGATTTCATTGATATAAAGCAATACACCAAATTTGGTTGAAATCGGACAATAAATACTACAGTTATCGAACGAAAACCATGGATTTATCTGTTTTGACGACTTTAAAGTCCTGTAACTCTTGCAAATATTAACGGATTTTAACCATTATCGAACTCATCCAGGATCTCATTGATATAAAGCTTATACCAAATTTGGTTGAAATACCATAGTGTTGCCCTTGCGTTACAGGCGACACAAAAATAACGGGACAGATTGTCATATTCTCCATCAATTGAGTTGAAAATAGATCCCAGCAAGTGAGTGATAAATTCTAATGACATCTGGAGGTCGGTGACGTATTTTTGGATGAACCTGTTGTGATCCATATAGGGATTGAATGTATTTTTCTAATTTTCATAGCGGCTATGCGTAGCAGAAGCTATCTACATATCCCGTGGAGCGCTCCTCGGAAGATATGTAGATAGCTTCTGCTATTCATAGCCGCTATGAAAATTAGAAAAATACATTTACATTAGAATAATTTATGAAAATAAAAATTATTGAAAGGTTTTATATTATATTTAAAATTATGACACCCATATACGACGAGAAACAAGGTTAATGGAACAGCTGGATGACGACGTCGTTCCACAACGTCGCGTTTTCAAGCTTCCGCCTTCCGGTTGACTTTTTTTGCAAATGACAAACGATAAAAAAGAAATATAGTTAAAATAAGATTTGATTGACTTATTACAGTAGACCTTAGTTAATTATATATCAAGAAATAACACATTATATATTATACATTAAAATATTGCGGGGGACTATTTTTAGCTCGCCTATTCGAAGAATAGGGAGAGCTAATGTTGTCACCCCGGCGTCGGCATCGGCGTCGGCGTCCCATTTCACGTTAAAGTTTTTGAGCAAGTTTCTGTTTCGTCAATTGTTTAAGTTTACGTCATCATAAATGTTTATGATTTTATTTTCCTAATGTGTATGGATGCTGAACGTGATAATACAACCAATTTTGGGCCCTTTAGGGGTTTTTTGAGTCTGTTAATTTGTCATATTTCCATGTTAAAGTTTTTGAGCAAGTTTCTGTTTCGTCAATTGTTTAAGTTTACGTCATCATAAATGTTTATGATTTTATTATCCTAATGTGTATGGATGCTGAACGTGATAATACAACCAATTTGGGGCCCTTTAGGGTTTTTTTGAGTCTGTTAATTTGTCATATTTCCATGTTAAAGTTTTTGAGCAAGTTTCTATTTTGTCAATTGTTTAAGCATAAGTCATCATAAATGTTTATGATTTTATTATCCTAATGTGTATGGATGCTGAACGTGATAATACAACCAATTTGGGGCCCTTTAGGGGGTTTTTGAGTCTGTTATTTTGTCATATATCCATGTTTAAATAGTAAATACCTGAACATCAACTTCTTCTGAATAGGCGAGCTTTGCTGTTCTCCAACAGCTCTTGTGTATTGATATGAAACTGGCGCAATGTTTGAAATCAGCTGATTGATGCACGAGAATCGTTGTATTCATAGTGTATTATAGTGTTTTCATAGGCAAATGTTTGTTTTCGTCAGTTGGTTGATTCATATAGTGACGGAACACTCAGAATGTAAATATATAAGAATGACAACACAACACTTATAATTAAATTCTGTTGAAATATTACCTTTAATATTTCATATTCATGACAATTAAGGGATCTGTAAGATATTAAGTGACAAATTGAATAACAAAAAGACCATCAACATTTGCATGCAACAATGTAGCTCTTCCAGAGCATCAAATATACTGTCATATGCATATTCTCAATACTGTTTAAAGGGACAATTCAGTCTAAGACAACATTAAAATTTGTACATATATCGGGAAAAAACCTGTTCTAATGGAAATTAGATCAGTCGGTTTTACTGTGATATGCTCGAAAAGCCCATGGTGGTGAAATGTGTGTGAAACTTTCAAACTCGCTCGCTGTCCGCCATTACACATTGTGGTCGAACAACTTGTATGCCGAACCCTGTCCCTTGCTCGTAGAGTAATGCAACTTTTGTCTAGAACTGCTCAAATCGCTCTTACAGTAGTGGTTTACCTTATTAGATGAATTGTCTTGCCTAAGAATCATTTTATTACCTCCTCAGTGGTTATGTAGTTCATTTGTTTAACGTGCGTGACTTTGGCTCGGGAATGGGTACAGAGTACATACCGTACCTGCTTATTCGTATTGATCAACGATTTGTAGTTACAACGGTATCAATTAAAATACGTAAAAATAACGTGGAATTTGTCAATATATTGAGTTAAATGTTTCATAAGAAATGTAGAACAATACATTTATGCCATATTTTTCTTCTTGGTTATGTAAAAGAATTAGCCTGAGTGAATTGTCCCTTTAAATGATTGCAATAACATGAAATCATTACTATGGCAAACTGTTTTTTTTAATAGACAAAATTTTTTTATAAAACAAATATGTACAATTATTAAAGGAAATTTGCTTCTACAACCTAAGATGACTCTTATGTACATATGATACATTGTATTCTGACATTTATAAACAATTATGATAATAAAATTTAAAATTATTTTAAATTATAATATCAAGTACATGTAATCCAAATCTTTTCCATATATTACATAGTACTATACATTTTCAACAAATGACAATTTTTAAACAGGTCCAGAAGATACAGAAACAAGAAATTTAGTTAACACCGAAAATTGTGTGCAGTAGAGCATCCTTTTTATACAGTCTAACTTGTCTAAACTGGATGTGAACAGGACCAGTCGATTTGTTCGGTTTTTACAGGTGTCCGGTTTATAGAGGATAGAACCTTATCACAATAAGTTTACATGGAAATCATCAGAAGAAATTTTTTATTACAGCACAAACATTTATTCTCATATACGTACATGGCAGCACACAGAATTCCATTCTACGTTTTCTTGGTTTCTGAGGTGTACATGTACGATCCATTTCTCTCGGTGTGCTACATTCAAATGAACTCTCAGAAGTTATGTGTATGTTTTATTGTTAGAATTGACCGTAAAAAGTATTCACAAATACAATGTACATGTAACAAAACCGTCGAATGAAAAGTTGTCACTATCTAGCCCTTAGTATACCGGTACAGGTAAATTCCCTTAGGCGCCTCATGATCAGTCCCATTTTGTGAAAACATTGTTGCCGGTTTGCCCAAGTTAATTTTACAAAGAAAGGTATAGTAGCATTTCCTAGTCAGTTCCGGTTTTCAGAGTATACAGGTTCCGGATTATGCAGGCTTTGGGTACTATAGTTTATTAAGAAATTTGCCGGGACCAAACAAATCAATCGGTATAGAAAAGTTTCCGGTTTATACAGGGTTCGGTTTACACAAGTTATACTGTATCTACACATTTTGATCCTCTTGTGACCTGTGAAAGATTTTGACTAGTTAAAGATATATCTGATAGTATTGAAACTTTTAATATTTATTTACAGATGTTGTGACACAAGTAAAGTTGGAACTTAATATATCAATCACTTGATGGAATTTACTCATCAGGGGTCTTAAGAGTGTAAAAAAACTATTTACCTGTGAAAATTAACCCACATGGTTGAATAACGGACCAATCAAACTCACTCATTGTCGTCAAGAAAATATTGTTAGGATGTTTTTAGCTATTTATATAATCAGGTAATTTTCAGAAATATTAGCTGACGAGAAAAACAAATTACTGATATTCATTTGGCTCATGATAAATTATATAATGTATATATCTTATATATCAAAATACAAAAATAATTCATTATGCTACTGCAATCGTGAAGATATGTGCAAATCAATATTTAAGTGTTCAATAATGAATTTGATAACATTACTACATCAATATACATTGATTATATATGTAAAGATAACAAATACAAAAATTATTTAAATAAGCTGTAAAATGTAAATTTTACTGTAAACACTGTAGTTGTATAACAATCAATCTAGTATATGCAGAGATAGAAAATCAGTTTGATTTACAGATACATGATCCATGACGATTATTTTATAATTCCTAAAACACCAAAACAATTGATAGACTACATAATGATTTATATGTACATATGTACTTGTTGTGGAATCAAAATCATATTTTGAAAATCAATTTAGAATCTGCAAATTCATTGTGCATTAAATGTGTTTTGCTGACAGGTACATTACAATATGGCACAGAAAAAAATGAAATATAAAAGATAACTGACTCATGCCATATATTTGACATGCTATAATTATTTTTAATCTGAAATCTTGAGTGCATATATACATTAATTTTGTATTACTGTTTCAGTAGACTAAGTAATACTGATTATTGGAAATAAACACAACATAATAACTAAACAAATCAGACTCCATAAAAGACCACTAAATCTGAGATTAACATCCCTGAATACATATAATGTTGCTTGAACTTATGGGTATTCTCCATGGCACTGCAATAAAACATGTTTATAACAAACATAATACAACAAATTCATAGGTAGTAATAACTTAGTATTATTTATTCCCCAACAAGGGGTCCTATAAGATGTCTGCAGCATTTGTATAACAAATTATTTTATATGCTTGTAATGAAACGATTTTGTTGGTCCCTGGAGGTTTGTTATAACCATGTTTTACTGTATTTATTATAATAAATAAAAACTGAAATGTTTTGAAACATTAAAATAACATTATGAAGATCCGATTGCCAACTCAGCTTGTGCATGATCACACAGTAATCATACGATAGCAATGATATGTCTATATAAGTGATGGTATCGTATTCATCTTTCGTTTCATATCCTCGGATATCTCCATATCATCGTCCTCGTCACGATAGCCCTCGCTGACTCTCTCCTTACCTATTAGAGACAACATTGCCCTGGCCTCTGCATTACCATCCAAAATACTTTTCTTCTTATCCTGGAAGAGAATTTATTCCATTTTCCAAAATTAATATTCTTTGTCAAAGATATTTATTAATGCTCTTTTTTAGCAAAGGACCAAGGAGAGCTAATGCCTTACTGTGGCGTCCGGCGTCCGTCTGTCTGCCAACAATTGACTTCTTCTCAATAACCACAAATTGATATTTCACAAAATTTGACAAAAAGCATCCCTAGAAGGTTTGGATACAAATTTATAGAAATGATGGGGCTGACCTCCCAGGGGCCTGAGGGCCAGGGCCAAAACAGGGTCAAATTTTGGATTAATGACAGAAACAACTTCTTCTCTGCAACTAAGCAATGTATAGCAGTCATATTTCACTGGCAGCATCCCTATATGGTTGAGAATTAAATTTTAGAGAAATGATGGGGCTGACCAGGGATGGGGCCAAGGAGGTAAATTTTGCACTTTTGATATGAAAGACTTCTTCTATGGAACTAAGCAATGGATAGCAGTCATACTTCAATGGTAGCATCCATAGGTGGTTGAGATTTAAAATAGCAATGTTGAAGTGACTCCCCCCCCCCCCCAGGTGCCTGAGGGGCGGGGCAAAGTTGAGGGGGGGGGGGGCATGTTCAATTAAGCATTACTGATTATATAAATGGCTTCTTCTCTGGAACTGTGCTATAAATGGCGGTCATATTTCACTGGAACCAGTCCATATACAAAATGTTTAGGTTAGTAATGTGGTTGCATGAGATTTTGATTTCTAGGTGCATAAAAAAGTTTAACAATTACAAAGCCCCGAAAGTTTTTGTGATAACTACTAAAAATACAGGCGAACGATACAGGTCCTCTGGGCCTCTTGTTATAAGGGGAAAAATCATTAAGGACACTTGTTCGTTATTGTTTTACATTCAACAGCAGAGGTCAGTTTGGAGGCAAAGGAAAGCCAGAGTACCCATAGAAAAACCAACTCGCACCCAGTACCTGGCAACCTTCATAAGAGTACATACCTGTCCACAATCCTCCTCGTCATCACTGTCAGCTTTAGGTTCTGGCCCAACTTCCCACACCTCTAGGGCTACCACCTCAAACTCCACTGTCCCTGACAACTGTGGACTGGCGTAGGTTGTACAGCGTGGCTGTGCTTTACTATGGCCGTAGTTAAATGACTGGTCAATCCAAAGACCAAAGTAATCAAACTGACCACCCATACCCTGGAAACAGTATGACACCAATATACACTTATCTCTTATTAACTGACTATGAATAAAATTGTAATTGTTAAACTTTGTGTTTCATTTTGTGACCAAATATAACTTCAATTGATCCAAAGTGCACAAATTTTACTTGAGCCTAAGGAATATTACCTAATGATTTACTCACCAAACCATTGGGAAGTGTTTGTTGTCCTTGGTTCAAATACATGTAATTAGAGTTGTAAGATGTTGTGGTATAAATTCCATACTGTGGAGCCAGGGTGAAGAGGAAGCTGTCTGCAGTGCCTGGGACAAAAAAAAAATCAAATGAGACAGACAAAGAAAAAACACAGGCTAGCTGTGACAGTGTTTCTTTGGAAGTGATATTTATCAATTAGTTAATATCTTGTATGAAATTTGCTGATTTCTAATGCGTGATTTCCATGATATCCTAGAAATGGTTTCCCAACATATACAGTATATATGTTAAGCATACAAAGTTATATATCATTGAAGATAATAATTTAAATCATTTGATATATCTATCTGTACTGGTATGTCATAATTTTTTTACTGATTTTGTGCTGATTTAGCAAAACTTTTTCCATATATATTCTAATTCTCATACCAAAAAATTTGGAGTTGAGTTGCCATTTTTCACTTGCATAACCCCCAAACACATGGCCAGTTTTATCCTTGATGATGAGAAGGGAAGGACCCTTGTTAAGGATATGAGACACAAGCTGTGTAAAACTGTCTCCGTACACATTGTTGCTGAACACAAGTCTCCATTCTGTCTGCAGATCTTTTGGAAGGTTAAAGTTCAGAAATGTCATGGCACATGGATCAAGGATGGTTTGCTTAGGTACTGTGGTAAGTGGTACTGTCAAACTTGAACACAATCTCTCGATCTGTAAACTCTCCTGTGTAAATTTTAAGTGAATTGATATTAGAATGTATACTTCTATCAACCTCATGTTACACTGTTTTACAAATTATCATGAAATTGAGTACTCCTAACATCAGACTCACCACCAGTGCCTAGAATGTTGAAATTATATCTTGATTTGACAAGAATATTTCATTTTGATAACATGTTAGACTCTTTGTGAGTTGATTTTGTATTAAAATAATTAGGGTTTGGTGGCTAGCCTCCTTCCTAGCACAACTTGTACACAGTTAAAATGTATTGTTGCATTATTCTTTTGAATTTTGATAACTTACCAAACAAAACATATCATATGCCCTTTTCACAAAAGCACATTCAAATTTCAGAGACTTGTTTGGGTTTAAACAACTTATTGATGGTTATTGTCACTTGATTTTGGATACACAATGCACCCAATTTTGGAGGTACATGTAGATCAATTAAAGAGTTGACCACAGGCTCTAATTTCAGGATAAAAGCATACAATTTACAATACAAGAGGCCCAAGTGGCCTTGACGTTCACCTGAGTGCTGATACTGAAAGAGCATTGCAAAGTTGGTTCAAATCTGTAAAAAGTATTTACGAATTAGAATAATTTTTAAAGTTGAACCTTTGTATTGGAATTTTTATTTTTTGTTTTTCATTTTGATAGTTAGTGTATTATGTTACCAAACCTTTTGCCTAAAATTCCAATGTGCTTTGCAAACGTTAAACAACAAAACCAAACTAGAAGTCAGTCAGTGTCAGTGATTTTATAAATTTCACTTTTTACTCTATGAAGATTATTTGGTTCCATCAAACCTGTGAATTCAGAAGAAGATTTTTGAAATTTTAGCCATTTTGACCCATTTTGGCCCCGCCCCTCTGGTCCCTAGAGTCAGCCAGGACCAATATGGATATGGTCTTAAAATGCTATTTCAGGCTAATAATTCTAACCCAGTTTGACTCATTTCCTATTAAAACAAAGCAAATAATGTTCATAAATTTGTTTTTCCTATATAAACTATAGTAAATTTGACTCCCTCCCAAGGGGAAAATCTGAGATCCCAGGGCCATGAAATTCACAATATTTGTAAAGGACCTTAAAACCTTTTCATCTATGAAGAGTATTTGATTCTATCAGGTCCAGAATTTCAGGAGAAGATTTTTGAAGTTTTAGCCTATTTGACCCCTTTTGGCCCCGCCCCTAAGGCCCCTGGGGGTCAGTCATGGACAATTTTTTAATAGAGGGAAACCTGAGACCCCAGGGTCATATAATTCACAAATTTTGTAGAGGGCCTTGAGACCTTTCTATCTATGAAGAGTATTTGATTCTAACACATCTGTGAGTTGAGAAGAAGATTTGTGAAATTTTAATCAATTTTACCCCTTTTGGCCCCTCCCACAGCCACCTGGGAGGGTTGGGGTCATATGATTGACAATTTTGATTGGCCTTATACCTAAGAAGGTTTGTGCAAAATTTCATTGAAATTGCTTCTGCGGTTTTTGAGAAGAAGTCGAAAATGTAAATTGTTTACGAACACACGACGGCCCACGGACCACGGATGACGCACGAAGACGGACAAATGGCGATTAGAATAGGTCACTTGAGTCTTCGTCTCAGGTGACCTAATAAAAATATATTAATACCAGGTATATATTTCCAAAATCTCTGTGATATAACTTACATCTGTATTGATGGGAAATAACGTCCTGAGTACAGTATCACACACTTGAATAAAGAGTGGAGATTTAGGAAACAAGTCTTCTATATCAGACTCTGTATAACTAACACCATCGGGAACCTTCGCCTCAGGCACCGGGCCCTTCTTACTGGAACCTGTAAATGAATATTATTAGTAGAATAATCATTCTGAACCAGCTGATTTTCCAAAAAAGGTTATGATCAAGCTATCCTTTAAATGACTAGTATTAACAGTAGCATATGAGTATGAATTAAAACTAATCAGAAAATGGATGACTTATATATCATCACCAAATGATACCTGAACCTGTAAACTCTCAATTAAAAATCTGGATTGTCATGCAGCTTTCTCATTAAAAAAACAAAAAAGTAATTTTTAAATTTTTGAAATTGAAAACATTTTGATCAACAAATTAATACCTCATCATATACTGACCTTTAGTAAAAAGCTCCTGTAGTATGCCAAAAGTAAAAGCTTTTCTGTGCTGATCAGTTTCTTGATCTAAACTCCAATTTGACCATTTTGGTAGAGATCTAGTCAGCTCTCTATAAGCTGTTACTAACTGAAATACAGTCTGAAATAAGACATAATAATTTAAATGGGTCTCCAGTATTTAACTTACGCTTGCCATGAGCACAATTATATCATTTTAGGTCTAATTTAGCAAGTAGAAACTCAGACAACATTTGTGATTGATCAAGCATTAAAATGAATCTTAATGTTAATCTCAGTGTTTACCCCACATGTAATGGCAATCTATGGATATTATCATTACCACTTAAGTCTCAAAATATTGCATCTTTTAATCTTAATTAAACTATCATATGATAGAGCTTAAAACCATTATACATATCATATTTCCAGTTGATATTATTTCTTTTAGACACTTTACCTAAATTATTCTGGTGTATAACTTTGATACATCGTCAATAAAACATTCAATTTTCACATAAAATCACGACGTAATTATGCGCCTCAATGGAGCATTATACAATTAACCATGCATCTGGTACGTAATTATTTTCATTATTGACCCTGTCTTAAGCGACCACCTGTCTTATGCTTAATTCACTCGTTCTTTTATACATTTATTTTTCATAGATGATCGATGATCATTCAATGCATGTTTTCTTGTATATTTCACTCACAATTCTTTGAATGAAGGCCAATAGGTCATTCATTCATTCACACTCATTCATTAGCACTTTACCTGAAACAAATCTTCTGGTGAAATGTCTTTACTTTGTGAACACAGCCCCTTTAAGGCAATTGCTTTATCTGTGGAGTTTCCGTGGTATATTTGACTTAGAAATGTATGGAATTGTCGATATGTAAACAAAACACCTTTAGCTTTACCAGATGCATTGCTGGATAAATATTTCAGCAAGTTATCTGCAAGTTTGTTGCCCAGAAGTTTTAAATGGCCCTGAAAATGTAAAATCGAAGGATTAATCAAAGAAAGAACATGACCAATAACTAATCAGAGATGAGTCGACTACTGTGAACATTGGACAATGGGTGGACAAAAAAAGCCCCCTAACATTTAGCTTTTATACTGTTGGAACTTGTGGGACAGTTGTGTAGTAACATTTGGCTTCTATCCATCAACCTATAACTTTAATTAACAAGAGATTCCAGAGGGATCTTGGCGCCCACCAAAGAATGATCTATGTCTGACAAACGAAAGAGGGATCTTTTCTCTGCTTTTCAATCTTTTACAACATATTACTACACATGAAATTTGAGAAAGATCCTTTGAGTACTTTCTGAGATATATATAACAGTAACAAAATTCAGTTATCAAAATCCAAGATGGCTACCTATTGGCCATCTTGTTCATCGATCGGTCCCAAAATGCAATATGCACAACTAGACACCTAGGGGAACCTGCGCATCAAATTTGAGACAGATCCCTTCAGTACTTTCTGAGAAAAAATGGTAACCAGCTTAATTAAACTATAAAAATCCAAGATGGCGGCCTGTCGGCCATCTTGTGCACCGATTGGTCCCAAAATGCAATATGCACAACTAGGCCCCTAGGGGAACATGCACATGCAATTTGAGACAGATCTCTTCAGCAATTTCTGAAAAATAGCGGTAACAAACTTCAATTGTCAAAATCCAAGATGGCGGCCTGTCGGCCATTTTGTTGTCCGATTGGTCCAAAAATGCAATATGCACAACAAGGGCCATAGGGGAACCTACGTATGAAATTTGAGAAAGAAGCCTTCACTACTTTCTGAGAAATAGCAGTAACAAGAATTTTTAATGGACGGAAGGACGGACCACGGACCACGGACGAAAAGCGATTTGAATAGCCCACCATCTGATGTTGGTGGGCTAAAATAGAAAATGAAACTGCATAATTTAAACTATACTGTATTAACTTTATTACCATCCTTCGTATCTAGATATTGATTTTGCAAAAGTAACTTACTACACTGGAATGTTGACTGCTAACAGAAGGTTTGTGTTACTCAGTATAAAGATAAATTTATATCTATTATCTAATAAACTGATAAAGTGATATACATATGTAATTATACCTTGAACAAATCTTCTGTGGCCGATATTTTTCCATGTAATTCTTTTATAATAGCTTGTTCCTCTGCTGAAAACAAACTTCCGTCGACGAAGTCATTACCATCTTTACTTTCTGCAGCTCCCATTTCAACGTCTTTTATTGGTAGCAGTTTATTCCGTTTGTTTACATGTCACAAGTGTGTGACAGTTAGGCCTACTTATTGTACATCAACTTAACCGGAAATGAAATCTCCAAAACGAAAGTTGACCTTGCAAGGCCGACGAAATTTACGCATGCGCACAACGTTATTCGCGGCCATATTCGAAAACATTCCCGCATGGAAAAATGTGACAGTATTGCATCGGAAGGTTTATATCGGTTCTTTCTGACAATAGATCTGCATCTTAACACAACCCGATCGCTATGGCTCTCCCACCAGAGAAGATATCTGAATTGAAACAGATCATTCATTCACAGCTTTCGCAGGTAAAAATTGTCGGGCAATATCCGAATCGGAACATGCAGCAGCAAGTTTTCAGCTGTATTTGACATTTGGTGGTAATAATGCTAAGTGCGACTAAGACTACGCCGCATGATTAAAGACCGTTTCAGTATTGCACAGGGATCCCTTTTATTTAGATATGTAGACAAAATCAATATTTATTTGCAATGTACCGTGATGTAAAATGTACGTATTGTACACAATAATGAATTATGGAATATATTGGGGACATGAAAAAGGTTCTGGTTCTTTCTTTATGAGTGTAGTTCTCCTATCAATATCAGAGTGTGTGTGAGGATCCTATCAGACAAGTGGTGTGAAATGTCTGATTTTGTCAAAAGTTTGTTTATCTATGAAAAAGAGGTAGGCATTTGACATTGATGACTATTAAATGTGATTTAAATGTTTTATATCACAGTCCCAACTTCCAAAATATACCCTCAGCATCGGATAAATCGCGTGATTGCCTATCAAAAGTTAAGAGGTTGGACATGATGTTATGTTTCAAAAGTGTCTTGTCATGCTATACCTCTACCATTATTGGACAGGTTGGGGACCATCTGGTATACGCAGGATAGTCCTGCATTTGAGTAATAGTCCTGTATTTGAGGGATAAATTTGTTACTCAAATGCTGGATTATGTGAAATGGAAATGGATAAAGTTGTTTTAAAAATTTGTATCAAAAAAGGG
Source organism: Argopecten irradians (assembly GCF_041381155.1). Taxonomy (NCBI): domain Eukaryota; kingdom Metazoa; phylum Mollusca; class Bivalvia; order Pectinida; family Pectinidae; genus Argopecten; species Argopecten irradians. The sequence goes on along the minus strand of NC_091135.1, from coordinate 51,587,721 downwards.
CGTCATCATTTTCAGATACCCATATAACTAATTGAAAACTTTATGTATTTGTTTATGAACTATTGAATTCTATTATCTCACTTTGTAATAAAGTGACAATTTAGGTGCTCTCCATAGACTACAGTGTATAGCCATCAGGGAAATTTAGTGCAAATGTCATGGTTGATTGACTTTTACCTGTGTTCTATTTTTAGCCCCATAGTAAGCAATAGAGGCAGTGTTTTTTTCACTTACTATTTTCAACAGCCCATGCCTTTTCAATTGGGAAAATAACTCGGAATTTGGAAGAAATTGGGAAAAATTTCATGGGTGTGAAAAATTTTCAAAACTACTGGCCCCGGGCAAGTAGAGCCCAATAATTACCTTGCAATTGCCCAAAATTAAATTCCATTGCCTCCAAAATATACCATATTTTTATCGCAGTACTGTACTTACTCGAAAATTGAAAATCAAAAACTTAAGAATTATCTAATAAATATTTCTGATGCTATTCCACAAGATATTTTCCTTTTATAATTAGAAGAAAAATAAAACATTTAATTTTCAGCACTATTTGCATTTTTAAAACTTTTTTTATTCGTTTCACTTTTACATTTTTTTCTAAATTCCTGAATTCCGGAAACCGGATTCCGGCTCCATTATTAGATCCTAAGTGCTACTTCCTACTTTGAACAGAGATCGTTTTACACAGAAAAACTCCTTTATTATGTCGAAAAAATAATAATTAGACGATTAAAAATGTAAGTTAACTCTGGAAACATTGTTGTATAACTTAAAAGCAGTTAACTATTGATTTTATCAGCTTGAATGTCTGTAAAACGTCTCTGAACTGAAGGTGCACCTTGCGACCTAGTTTATGCTCATTTCGATTTTGTTTTCATTTCGTGAAATAAAAATTGTTTCTAATCCCAAATTATTTGTTTAAGTAATGAAGACTATATTTCCACATTTTCGGAATGAAAATCTGTTACAAATTATCAACACAAAAGTCACTGAATTTGATAAGTTTTTATTGGGAAATTTGATTTCAAAATTGGGAAAATAAGGCATTTTTTGGCTAGGGGAAACAGCCGAAGTTCGGCTGTAGATTCGACCAAAAAAACCCACTGAGAGGTGATTTTGTTTGTGACTTTTACAAACATTTAGATGATGAAATTTGTTTCCATTTGAGTAATAATGTGAAAAGTTGTATTAGTGATGATGCCATATAAAAATTATGATGCCCTTTTTTGATGACAATGTTTAAATTAACTTTATCACTTTTCATTTCATAGAATCCTGCATTTGCGTAACAAAATTATCCCTCAAATACAGGACTATAACTCAAATGCAGGACTATCCTGCATATACGGGATGGTCCCCAACCTGTTGGAGTAACACCAATGAATCATGTAGCCTGGTTGTTAGCTGCAATTTTGTAGCTCAAAAGATTTTTAGATAGGTAAAGGTGTCGTCTTTAGAGCTATAATTGGTGCCTATTACTGCTAATGGAGCAAAGAAATGTTTGCGCAAACCATTATTAAAATGTCAGTATGCATTTTACCTTTCATGTTTGATATCACTTACTATAGGCAATAAAACTGAACCGTATAAAATATCAAATTCACAGTGAGACATTATGTTTTCACATAAATATGATGGTCTTTTTGAAGGAAAATTATACGGTAAGTCTACAAATTATGAATTTGATGTCTTATGAGTGGTAAAGTAGATATTAAGAATAGTTGTTATGTTTCTTTTGTACAAAAATATTATATATAAATGCATGTGTACGCTTAAAATAATTGGAAACCTACAACAAAGTATAGAAAACTGCCCGAGTGATTTTCTGAGGCAGTGCTCCACTCCAACATAAAGGGACCATTTCGTACACAATCGAAAGGTATAGTAGGCCGGATACGTATATTCGTTCTACTTGGTTGTTGATTAGCTACATGTGAAAGGCATTGATGGAACCTGCTAACCTCACAGGCTTCAATTAGCTACATGATGTTGGTTGTAATCTAATATTTCTGTTAAAGTACAGCTCTTGTTGGTTGCAATTTGTACAGGATATTAGCATGAATATACTGTATGTACATTTCTGGGTATGGAATTCCATTTGCCACTGCTAGCGCTGCTTCCCATGCTGCAGAGCCTCAAGATCTTTCTAATCATTTAGGGCGTAATTGCATTCGTTATGATGACTTGGGGACCAAATTGTACTATTAGGACATAATGGCTATATACATGTTTATATATACATTTGAATGATGCTTCTGATGTAAATAAAGGGCTTGCAAATAGTTTACAGCCAGACATATTGTTATTACGTTTTTTTTCATATTTTCAAAATAAAAGGTCTGACTCAGTCAGTGTACTGTATATATAAGTATTGTGTTAATGTGTTCACATCTGCTTTCTGCAACAAAATTTTAAGAAATTTATCTTATCAGTAATCAGAATGATACTCTTCATTATGAATATACTGAGATGAGTTACATGTAAAAGATCATGGTTTTAAAACTTTATACGCTTAACCTTTCAGATGGATGTGCAAAATCGTATAAGAGACATTATTTCAGAGTCAATTCAAGATGAGTACCCAGGACGAATGGATCAAGTTGGAGAGGAAGAATTACTGCAAAAACTTAAACAGCGAGGACTTGTAGATGACATTCTCCAAAAGCTTCAGTTCGATAGCGGGAATGCTGGAGCTAATAATGGTCGTCCTGCTACACACTTCCTAGACAAAGATGACAGGCTGACACAGTTGCCTTCTAAAAAAGGTAGCGTAAACTATATATCCACATAGAAAATATAACAATATTGCTCAGTGAATATCTCTATGTAGACTGATTTACAATTTACATACATTGGTCAACTCACTCGTGAAATTTTCCTTCTAGTACTAAAGCATGTTCTTTTTCTTTCAGCCAATATTGATCCTACACGACGCTACCTCTACTTCCACATCCGCAGTGGGAAAGCCTTCCTGGAGCATATAGAAGATACTGACCCTGTCCCTGGACAGGTAACCTCACACTTCACCTTCCATCTGTATTTCCGTGGACAGAGATTCCGGTCCAGACCTGTTCCCTGTGCCTGTGAACCTAGTATTGAAGAAGGGTTTCTCCTTGAGTTACATAAAGAAACCGCTGGTAAATTGTTTTATATTGCATTTAGTATGGTTTGTTTGTTTGTTAGATCTAAATGAAAGTTCTGGTCATTTCAAGCTTAAGTTTACTTATAGATTTCATTTTATTTACTTTCCTACCAAATTAACAATCTACTTTCACTTTTGTTTATGGGAAAATCCATATGTCTTGATCCTGGGAACGCCTTTCACATATATACATCGGAAAATGAAGATGTATTATTTTCTAAGTCCTACATTACATCGAAATTATTTTCCCGATAAAATGCTAGCTTCCATGGCAACAAACACCTGTCGTGACCCATAAAGTTTTATTATTTTATAATGTAAATGTTATTCAAACTATGATCGATGATGATAAATGGAGATCGATTGATCAATTTCCGAGTAGAAACAACTGAATATTGACTAAATCTATTAATCGGAACAACACTAAGAAATAATTTTGTTTTTCTAGCAAGAACAATAGGATATTGACTCATAAAAATGGAAGTGACAAGTTTCATCCTATTCATATTTATTCTTGTTTCAAACTAAAATATTCATCTAAAAAGAATACCAGTAATATATGAATGTGCTAATAAATATCCATATTGTATCTGTTTATTATATCAGGAGAGGCAGCTAAGATGGCGGACCCGTCCTCTATGTTGTCGTTATCTGACCCTATCCACCTGGTGCTGGTAAAGACAGACATGATAGGAGAAACAAGTCTTGTATCTTCACATTTCTTTGAATGGCGGCCAGTGCTAGCAGCATCAGGAGGAAGGCTGTCCATGTCTTTAGAGCTAAAAGGAATTGGTGAGTATCATATGTAGTGTTCACTGTGTTAGTTGAAACATCACAGGTATTGTCTAATTAATGTCTTTTAATAGAGAAAAGAAAGCATGTAAGTGTAGTATAAGGAAGCAAAAATGATAGTCATATTCTGTTTTTGTTACTCATGCATTCTCTATATAACTTCTTCAAAGTACATCACACTTTTATGTGTACTGAAATGGTACTAATGTTTTTGTCCTGTATATCTAATGATGTTTATATTTAGGGAGTGAGAGTAAGGTTGCAGCAGGAGTGCTGGAGATTCTATTGGAGCTTTTCCCTAAAGTTCAAAAGTCAGTTGGCCAAGATATACTGACTGCGCAGTTGACTATGGAGAGAAACCGTCAAGCAGAAAGAGAAAGATTATTTCTTGTATATGCCAAACAGTGGTGGAAAGAGTATCTTCAGATAAGACCGGAACACAGTGAAAGACTGGTCAAGATATTTGCTCAGGTAAACTATGAAAAATTGATAAACCATTCTCCCAACTTAAAGGGATATGAACCTAAGATAATTTGTTCTGTATGGTTAGATATGGTTTTCAGATGTTTAATGAATATTTTATTACAATGATTGGTCATCTAAAAGGACAGGAAAACGTGGGGAATACCAACCGCAAAAAGGGTTAAAATAGACAGTCATATTCTATTTTTGGAACACAACACGAAAGCGGCTCAAAAGCGAGGTTTTAATGAATAACAAACTTGTTGACACAACAAGGAATATTAGTTTTCCACATTTTAAGATGATTTTCTAATTTACTATCATTCAGGGGTGTACAATTCTGAAAATTTTGCACTAGCCCAAGGGCTAGTAGCATCAATTTTTCACTAGCCCTGATCAGAAGTCTACTAGCCCTATTTTTTGTTAGTTTTTATATGTGCATTTTACTCGATCTGGATTTTTTACAAACCTGTACAGAACAAGTACATGTCTAACAGTGTGTTAAATACCATTCTGCTAATAAAGATATCGCACAGATTGCTTCACAGGTACCAGGTATTCATTTAGTAAAAACATTCTTGAGTCAATATTGACAAGGCAACAATGCCATCACATGCAAAATACTTTAGATTTAAAATTATGCTTCTTATTTCACTCAGATATTTCCTTTAAAACTATCAGTAGAAAGAAAACATAATCAGTATATATCTATTAAAGTTTAACTTTGATATTAAAAGCTTAGCAGGAAAATGTAAAGTGAACAATCAGTATTTATTACCTGCTGTTTTCATTTTATAGGTATGATGAATTTAGTAAATAGTACAGTTCATGAAAATTCTGTAAAAAAATCTTTAATTGAAATTACTGTTTTACTGAACACTTACCTATTTTCCCTAATTTTCTGAGCATTGAAAAAAAACTTTATCTAGTAACATTTGCATGATACATTCGTATTTGAATCAAATAATGCCAATTTCATATAGATTTATTACAAGAACTACACAAAATCAATTTTACAATTTACTATGAAATATTTTGTAAATGATTATTAATTAGTACTGCTGATTTTCATTTACAAGTTTTCAACATATCATAAAAATATGCGAAAGATAGATGAAAATATGCAAAAATATTGTACCTATAATTATGAAACCATTATTAAAGTTATTTTGAAAAACATTCAGTGGGTTTATTTGTGTCAACTGTGTTAACTAAGCATACCTATGTATCTGCAAGTGTACATGACAACATTTTACCGTGTATTTTAATCACTTCAAAATGATTCGCTATCCATCTCACAGCAGTAGTACTTTCTGAATCCAACCCCCATATACTCAAATTTATAACACTAAAATGATAATGATGCTAGATAATAAAACTGTCACTTCATAATTGATTCTTATCTAGAGTCAAGAAAGATTAGATTTTCCCGTTCCCTGTCTGTCAGCAACCTCGGCAAACACATGGCCATCTGGGTCACCCAAGCGCTTAACTTTCATCAATTACATAACAAAACGTTTGATGCACCTAGATGAAGAATGTTATTTACGTTTGGGAACCACCTGTGGTATGCATCGATATCGTTTGCTTCAGTTTTGACGACACATTTACTGCTAGTAGAATTCTAATTGGCAATAAAAAGCTAAACTGCTGATTTACAACTGAAATTTCAATGTGAATATAGGATTTTAACAGAAATTTTCACTAGCCCACGGGCTAGTAATGATCGTGAAGCCACTAGCCCTGACCTGAAATTCACTAGCCCCGGACGTCGGGCTAGTGGAATTGTACACCCCTGATCATTGATATATGAAGTATAAGCCATATTTGTTAATATTCGTAATAAAACAATTTGTGTTTAGTGTACTTGAATGATAAGTCAAAAGTCAGACAAGACTTTTAATTCAACGGGGCACCGTGAAGGGAGGTGTTTGACTTAATTGCACATATATACATGAGGCAAGTATAAAGTGGGAAGTTGCTCCCGTCTCTTGCATTGCAGCAACCCATTTATATTTACCTACTTCCCCAATCGGGCAAGTTACCGACTCTTTTTCGTTATCCGTTTTCTATCGGAATTCATTTGTGTTCGCTTCACCCACGTTTTTGACCCACCCTATTGATCATGTTCATTTAACTTGTGCAGTGCATTGTGAGAGGTCGCTTAAGTTCAACACTACTATTTTTATCACACTGCAGTCTACAAAATTGGACCGGGCCGGTTCAAAATACAGAAAGATTGAATTTCCATTATAATTATTTTATTTGACACATTTGCACAGTAACTGATATATTTTACTTAGTAAGGTATCTGACACGTCTTAAATATGTATTTTACTCAGATTTACATGGTTAATTTAGGTTCATGTCCCTTTAATATTGGTGAGATCATAAAGACATCAATTTGGAAAAAAAGTATCACACAATTAACAAGATTTGACAATTTGAATCGATATGTGCTTTCAACAGCAAATGACTCTACGTTATAACAACATGAATAATTACTAAAGTGGTGTCATAAGAGCAGCAATTGTTAGGACATTTAAGACCAAGAATACAAACCCTTTTCCCTATTAAATTAATGTATCTTTTTTCTCATTTTCTTAAGGTTTCTATTGATAAAAAAATTTGAAATTTTAAAGATGCTCCACCGCCGACAGAGCATAAAGATGTTAATCATTTGAACAATAATTGGTGTTTAATCGTGTATATATATGCCTACTTAACACAAAAAATAATTCAAAATAATTTATTTCGCCTTTGGTACATGCGCAATCAGTACTTCATTCCATATAAGATATAGTGTCACGGAATTTTTTCGGGATGCAATTAATTATTTTTCATATTTTTAGCTTGAAGTAAAATTAGAAGCTCAAACTTTTCAATGGTGGTAATGGTGTAAAGTAAGTAACTTTTGTAACTGAAGAAAAATACTAAATCGTCTGCTCCTGTTTTTTTATAGTGAAAAAATACCATTTGTCGGCGGTGGAGCATCTTGAAGCTTGATTTACAGAATGTAATTTTTGTGTTAGCAAAAATTGAAGAGTTTGATTTTTCAATTAACATAACCTGAACTTTAAAGTCATATGTTTCCATTGAACAAGTTTAGTTAAAGGAAGGGGAATCCCCCCCCCCCCAAAAAAAAAAAAAAAAAAAAAAAGTTTAACTTCATTCAGGATGAATGCAAGCTCTTAATCTTTATACAAAATGTTAGATATTATTAATCTGAATCGCATACTTTGTTTACAGGATGAGAATGCTACAAACAGGCCTGTGTGTTCATTTGTGAAGCCATTGAGATCAGGACGACTACTCGATACTGCACGACACTCAGCACGTTTTGTTAGCCTCATACATCACGAACGTATACAAACACTTGGAGGAGGGTCCCGGACAGAACAGTGGACCAACATGCATGCCTTCCTGTGTAGAAACAAAGGGGTGAGTTGGAGATGTCAGCAAAATATATGATTGAGAACATAATTTATCAAAACATTAAAGATGCTCAACCACCGATAGATCATAAACGATACTCATCATTTGTCTAGCAATAATTGGGGTTTAACTGTGTAAATATATGTCTATTTATCACATAAAATGATATAAGATCTTTTTATTTTGCTTCGGTACATGCACAGTCAGTGCTTCATTCCATATAGGAGATAGTGCCACGGAATTTTTCCGGATGCAATTAATTATTTTTGATATTTTTATCTCGAAATAAAATGGGAAGTTCAAACTTTTTCAATAGTGGTAATGGTATAAAGTAAGTAACTTTTGTAACTGAAGAAAAATACCAATTCATCTGCTCCTGTTTTTGATAGATAAAAAGTACCATTCATCAGCAGGTGAACATCTTTAAACAGAATTTTAAACAAGTTGCAAGCATGATTGAGAACATGATGACTGCTCTAATGATATTATTCAGTGGTCTGTTTTTTTTGCCTACTGTGAATTTTCTAGTTAAAGGGACGATTCAGTCTAAGAACACATTAAAATTTGCACTTTCGGAAACAAACTAGTTCTAATAGCAATTAGATTAGTTGGTTTAACTGTGATATGCCAGAAAAGCCAACTGCAGTGAAATGAATGTGAAATGTTCAAATTCGCTTACTGTTCGCCATTACACATAGTGGTCAGATGTTGAACCCTGGACTTTGCCAGTGTTGTAAAGAATTTTTTGTCTAGAACTACTAAAATCACTTTTACAATAGTTTGCTTACCTTATTAGATGCATGTTCATGTCTAAAAATAATTTCAACAATTCCTCAGTGGTAACGTATGTATTGCATTTGTTTAACGTGCATGACTTTGGCTCGGGTATGGTTACAGCTTACATGTTGTACTGCTTAATTATATTGATCAACGATTTGAAATTTCAACGGTATCAATCAAAATACATAACAACGTCGTGCAATTTTTCCATGTTTCTTGTTATATGTTTCATAAGGAATGTAGAACAATTCATTTATGTCATATTTTGCATTGTGGTTATGTAACAGAATTAGCATTAATGAATTGTCCCTTTAAGGAAGAATTGTTAAAGTTGAACACTCTTGTCTGTGTTTAGTGAAATCTAATTATAACCTGCTTATTTTTGTTTTATAATGATGTAGAGGAGAAACAATAATCTTTGAGGTTACTAAGAATGTATGTTGTATTCGTAGGACACTGAGGACCATGCTACTCTACTCTGTAGTCTCCTTCTGGGGTTTGGGTTGGATGCCTATGTGTGTGTCGGCACCAAGTCTAAAGGAGCTGTGGTTGCCTGGGTTATGGCCATAACAGTAGATGGTCAGATCACATTCTGGGAGAGTCTTAACGGCCACAGGTATTAAACAAGCAACTTCATTTATTCTCAAAATCCACAAAAATAAAACACAGCAAATTTATAATAAAAGTGTAAAAAACAACAAAAGATAAATTGTTTTCAAAGATGTAAACCATAATATTTTTTTGTCCTGTTAAAAATTCCTGCTGAATTCATTCATTATAATGATAAACAGTTCTGTATCTGTTAAAGTCAGTTTGTTAAAAAAACAGACGTGATAGTTTATGTATGCATTGAAGTTTTACCTTTGAAATGAAATCTTCAAAATCAATGATCAATAAAACTGTATTTCAAATATAAAAATAATAATTTCTTTTTGCTAATGATGTTAAAATATGTTTTTAATTCAGATATATACACATACCAATAGACCCAAATGCCCCACCACTGGACAAACAACATCGACCAAAGTATCCCTACAAGACTGTCGGCTGTGTGTTCAACCATCAGTCCTTCTATGCCAATAGTCAGGTAAAAAGCAACACCCTGAGCATGTTCTGGCCGAGAAATAATTTAGTATAGATACCACAGTGATATTGATTTGGTCTAGATAAACAGTCATATTTTCACAAATAAATTATGTTTATATATTATGATCCTGCCTGTGGTCTTAATGTTATAACGATTAACATTTGTAATTTAATACTGCGACTAGTGTCTACTGTTTGTTTGGCTATCCTTAAGCAGTCCTTATTGATGTTGATCAGTGGTAGCTCCATTTATAGTAGCTCATTTATTCCATGCGGTTTCATGACATGTACTGCATGTTTCTACCTGTGGCATCTGCCATTACCTCATAATGTATACTGTACTCGACAGCTGTGTTTGTACTTAAACATACTGTAGACTTTGTATAACATATCTATTACACATCTAGTTTAAATTCTCATTTTCTGACCTTTGAACTATAGCCAATGGACTCTGTGGAGGTGTGTGTATTTGACCTGAAAAATGAATCCCGATGGAAGTCAATGTCTCAGGATGCCATTCTGTCCGTTTGTGGTCCAGGTGCCAGCCCTCAGTGGCCTTCACTGCCCCCTCTTTGTGCCTCTAACCTTGACCCGTCTCTTATTAGCAATGACCTTGAACAGCAGCTTCGTGTTCTCACCTTTGAGCATCGAAGGGTAAGTATTCAATATTAACTCATTTCCTCTGAACCTGCATTTGAATTTTCCTTATTGTAAAATTGGGACAGCACATAATTATATATATTTCAAAATTGATTGAGTACATGCTTCCATTGAATTAAAGTACAGCATCAAAGCACTTAATTCTACAATAATCTCATTTTGTGTTTCTGTATCTATTCTATATTTGCATATTACAAAGTTATCAGTTCTTGCGGGTAGGTATTGATTGTGGCGTCATGTGTTTGCGAGCTTTATGTCATACGTTTTGGAGAAAGCGATGTGAATTGTGCTCACAAAATAATGATGTCACAATGGATACCAACCTGGAAGGGAGGCAACTCTGAAGTATGCAAAGACGGAATTCAAGAGCATTCAATAACACATAATTTAAAAGAAATTATATTGCAAGTGCTTTATTATGAAAATGTTACAAAAATATTTTGTTACATTGCAATGTTTGTAAAAGAGAGAAATAATTTTTGAATGCCAACATATGAAAAACGTTGAGATTTTTCCTGTTCTATTATGATGTGAATGGAACTCATTAGATATTTATATAATCTAATGTTTATATATGTTACTCATTAGATATGTGTTAAACTGGTAGCCACTTTAAAATGTCCTTTATTAACAGGACCAGGGTTTGACGACGGCCTGGGACGACCAACTCAGCTATCTCCTTACACCTGCATTGTCAGCATATGAAATGGAAAGGGTCACAGGTATTCATCAGCTATCTATCATATCTATCATTAAAAATAAAAAGTAGAACCACAGATTTAATTTCCAAGTAGAAGAGTAAATGCTTCAACTGTTGAAGTATTCAGTTTATCCTTTGCTTTCAGTGATATCAGATACCAGGCCGTTTCTTGAAAATAGTACAATTATACGTTTAGTTGCACACAAATAGACTTGTTCATGCCAACCATTCATTGGTAGAAAACAAATATTTATGAAAGACAGTCTCAAAGATGAAGTTTCAATGGTCTACTAAAAGCTATCCTAGCAAGAATTCTATTATGTACTCCTATTTTAGCTATTTTAACTGTTGCTGGTTTAGTGAATAGCTGTTTCTTTTTCTCCAACTTCAGGACTGACAGCTGGTAATGAAGAATTCCAAGACTCAATAAAACAGGCTGTTCCAGATGGTCATACGTTTAAAGGTTTTCCAATACAGTTTTCTCATCGTAATGCTCGCAAGGCCTTTGTAACATGCCTCAAGTAAGTACACATAAGTTTCATTATGTTACACTTGTAGTGTGTTTATAACTCACTTTAATTACACCCAAAACACAATGCTTATAGGAAATTTGTCTGATCTAACAATGTATTTTTGTCAAAAGGTTTGCAAAAATATATTCATATTGAGCAATTAATAAGATCTGGACTGGCATGCAGGAATTTTCACTTGTGTATGCCCATGTTGAAAATAAACTATGACAGTTAAAGTTGTGTAACACAGCTTATTTATTGAGCTAAGCTTTGAGATGTCAGAAATATTGAGCATTGAGTTTGCTTGATAAAGTTTTACTCTCTTTACAAAGCTTTTATCTTAGATTTTGAACACAAACATTAAAAATTTCCTAACAGATATATAAAATTACATACCTGAATTTTAATATAGCTGAATAGATCTAAAAGTATAATTCCATTGTTCTTTTTTTTTTTTTTTCCAGGTCTCCAGTCTGCGAGGAAATCATCAATTGTCGTGGAGATCATGTGCGATTAGCTGTACGAGTGCGGATATTTCCCTACCCAGAGTCTGCATGTGCCACATGGGTAATGTTTGCTGCCAAATATAAATCTGTGCTTTAGAAACTTGTATTTGTGTTGGATCAGGATGATTGATCAAAGGTTGGATGTTGAAGTCTGGAATGTAAGCTATAAGTGCCATGTTCAATGACCTGGGTTCCTGTTGACTGTTTACTGAAAATCTAATGGAGGAGAAATTATTTAGACATCAGATGCTACATGAAAATTTGGATTTCTAAACATTACAGCTTTTGACATACTTAAGATAATATTTGATGGCTGACCAAATCGGAACTATGTTAGGTTGCTACATATTGAGTTAGGGTTGAATGGTAAGCCTGTAAAAATGTAGCTGTGTGATATCTATAAGAAAACCAACTTGGTGTGGAGTTTAAGGCCATGGAAATCTCGGACATGTTTTATTATGATTATTCTATCAATAACCTACAATAGAATTGGCAGGAACATGATAGGCAAAACTATCAGAACATTTAGATGTTTGGATAAATGGTTATTCTTGTATTGTAAACATACTTACTCTTGACTAATCCAAAAGCGTTTTTAACCCAAGGGTATTGTGTGAAACCTAAATTTGATTGTGGTTATAAGTGTACAGTGAAGTGGTTATGAGTGCATGTGGTGTGGCAGTGTGCTGAACTTTGGATTGTACAGAATTTGAATTAAACTGTGATTTTGGAATGTTACATTTAAATACATGGAAGTGTGGATGGGTATGCTATACGGAAGTGCTACTTATAAATGGCAGTAGTGTTGGACTGTGGAAGATTGTCGGAGAGCATCTTGTTATGTTAGGTGTATGTGTTAAAAGTTGTGTATGTTGATCGTACTGTTGGTGATATGACATAAAATCACTCATTCATTGTGATCATCTTATATGTGATATAAATTGTAAAATAATCTGCAAATATGTGATAGAGATATATATAATAGTGTAAAGACATGTAGAGCAAATAAGCGGTGGCCTTGTCAGTACTTTGTATTCGATATTAAAGGTTTGTCAATACCGATAATTAAAAAAAATGTTGGAAGTCTATAGTCTGAATCAGGGTCACTAAACGCATCCTCAAAAGTTGTAGGAATTTGTGATTATTCTATCTTTTTGCTATTACTTTGTGCAAAGTGAAAAATTGATGACTCCTCTCCTCTCAAAATACATAAAGATAATTATAGATAGTATTCTCATGATTTGAATACCTAAGATGTTACGCTAAAAAAATTGTTCTAATATTAATTCACCCCTGAAGACATATTTAGACTCGTCTAAATATAAGACTAGGCCAGTCCATTATGAAATTTTAGGGATGAATGAGTTAAGTCAGTGGACATATTCTCTGGCTACTGGATTATAGTCCTGGCTTTGAAATTTTATAGACTGTAATAGTACATTTAAACTCGATAGAGTGCTTTTTTTATCTCATCTTTGATGACAGATCTGACATTACTTGTAGCAATAGGATTTAACCTATTAGCTTTATTGATTCCCTCCTATTTGTTTTGTTTATGATGGTAAATATTTAGTAGTAAGTTGCATATTATTTAGTTTTTATTAATATGTATGATAGTTGAATGGCAAAAGAATTTGGTTTTGTACAATTGATATAAGAACAATTATGTAGTAATGAAATGTAAGTCTTAAAAATTATTTTTTATAAGTTAAAGTTTTGATATTATGTTTGTAAAAGTATAATTTTGATGTTTTAAAGAAAACATTGTTTTGAATTTTAATTTTGTTTAAGCTATTATATAATAGTGCCAGTAACAGAGAATAAAATATGATGACACTTTATATATAGTTGGTTTTTCAGTATGCATGTAGATATTAGGTAGAAAAATGGTATTTTTTCTCACCATATACCATATTGGACCCAACAAGCACTCAATGAGGTTAAAATAATGAAAAATGAAGGGGTGCTTAATATGACCAGATTTGGGCTATTTTTTCAAAACCTTCTTGCACAGAGCAAGTCATTAAGTAATTTACGGTACAAAATAAATCAAATGCATTCTGTAGAGAAACCTACATGGTTTTTATGTCACCTGATCTAATGCGAAAGCCGATAGTCTTTTGTCCGTCGTCGTGCGTTAACATTTCCTTGTGAACACGATAACTTGAGTAAATATAAACCGAGCTTAATGAAACTTTGTATGTATACTAACATTGGAAATATCTAAATCAGCTTCATTCGACGGTTATTCACGGAGTTATTGCCCTTTGCACTAATGATTATTACTGGACCTTGTGAACGCGATAACTTGAGTAAATATAAACCAGGCTTAATGAATCTTCCTATGTAGACTAACATTGGAGATATCTCGAACGAGTTTGAAAATCAGCGTGAATTGACATTAATTTACGGAGTTATTGCCCTTTGCACTAATAATTATTATTGGACTTTGTGAACGTGATAAATTTAGTAAATATAAACCAGGCTTAATGAATCTTCCTATGTAGACTAACATTGGAGATATCTCGAACGAGTTTGAAAATCAGCGTGAATTGACATTAATTTACGGAGTTATTGCCCTTTGCACTAATGATTATTACTGGACCTTGTGAACGCGATAACTTGAGTAAATATAAACCAGGCTTAATGAATCTTCCTATGTAGACTAACATTGGAGATATCTCGAACGAGTTTGAAAATCAGCGTGAATTGACATTAATTTACGGAGTTATTGCCCTTTGCACTAATAATTATTATTGGACTTTGTGAACGTGATAAATTTAGTAAATATAAACCGTGCTTAATGAAACATTTTATGAAGACCTATTTGATCTATGTTCATGATTCGTGAACAAAAGACATCAATTGGCTCGTAATTTACATAACTAATTTGTATCAAATATCAGGTGAGCGTAAGGCCCACGGGCCTCTTGTTATAGTTTCATCATTAATTGATAGGCCTCTAAAAGTAGGAGGGTGCTTATTGGGTTAGAAAAATGCTAGGTACAAATGAGATACAGTAAAGGTACAAATGAGATACAGTAAAGGTACAAATGAGATACAGTAAAGGTACAAATGAGATACAGTAAAGGTACAAATGAGATACAGTAAAGGTACAAATGAGATACAGTAAAGGTACAAATGAGATACAGTAAAGGTACAAATGAGATACAGTAAAGGTACAAATGAGATACAGTAAAGGTACAAATGAGATACAGTAAAGGTACAAATGAGATACAGTAAAGCTAACAATATATTTGACAATGCTTTCCTCATACTTTTTTGTTGGATTAATTAACGTTCTGTTAACAGCCAGGGTCATGCAAGGACAGCCTCCCATGTATGTGGTGTGTAGTGAGAGGTGAATGTTTTGGGAGATTGCGGTATGTGGAAATATTGCCCTTTTTATAGCGCTATATCACTGAAGCATGCTGGCGTAATTGCAAAAGGCTGCTATAAATAGCGGATCACAAATATCGCATATAAGAAGCCATCTCAATTGATACAAATGTTCTTATAGACACCATAAGTTACTCGTTTGTTTGTTTAGTTTTACGTCCTATTAACAGCCAGGGTCATGTAAGGACGTGCCAGGTTTGTTGGTGGAGGAAAGCCGGAGTACCCGGAGAAAAACCACCGGCCAGCGGTCAGTACCTGGCAACTGCCCCACATGGGATTCGAACCCGCATCCCAGAGGTGGAGGGCTTGTGGTAATATGTCGGGACATCTTAACCACTCGGCCACCGCGGCCCCATATAAGGTACTCTGAACATGACAAGAAGACTTCACGAAAAAAATAGTTCAACCGACCTGTTTGGGGCTAAAAATGTAAATTTCCGGAAAGAGCCTCAAAGTCCACATTTTAACTATTTTTTCGTAAAGAGTCTTCTTGTCATGTTCAGAGTACTTTATAGTGTATATAGGAGCACTTGTATCAATTAAAATGTCTTCTTATATGCTATATTTGTGATCCGCCATTTAAAGCAGCCATTTGCATTTACAACAATAGGCTCCTGCGCTATTTGCTGGTCCGATATGTCTTCTTCAGAAATATACATTTTTCTCATATTATACTGAATTTTACAAGCAGCTTCACAAATAACATATCAACAGTAAGACTGACAGTTAGCCAGGGTATATACCAACAATTAAGGAAATTAGTTCTGTTCAATTGCAGCACAGTAATGAGTTTTAGGCTTGCAAAATATCACTGTTTAAAGCCTTTACATGAACCTTAATTTGAACAGTCGGGCAAGGATGGCTAAAGTCGGTAAAAATGGTGTGAATGTATCCAGTATAATTTCTTATGAAATGGAAAAATAAAATCTCTCGTCAAAATCTGTCTGCGTACGAAGAAATTAATTGAAAGTATGGAAATTCTAAACCGTCCTCCCGGCTCACTATGTCCGTGGTTACATTTCCACGCAGCCTCGCTTTCAATGCTTTCAACTTTTCTTTACTTCAATGGTCAGAACTGGGAAACGTAAGCAGAACTTGACCGTCGTATTAATATGTGAGAACTTTTGGAAGGCCAATGAACGCATTTAGACTGGTTTTCTTTGCCCGACTATTCACTTTAATGAGTTTACATTAATGGTTAACTCACCTTAAATTATATGAAGTTAATGACGGACCAATCAGATGTATTCATTGATTATCATTCATCGATGAAAATTGATTTTTTTGGCTAGATGTTTAAGGCTCGCTTGCATATTGCGCATGCTCTACGCAATTATAACGTAAAGCTCTTTTTCTCAGGGTAGTGTGAACAGCGCACACCTGTACAATTTCTTGGTGCAAACTTACTAAAGATACGTATAGATACTAATCTAACCAGGTGGTCATCGCGAAGTAATGTCCACTGTTAGTCCGAAGTAATGTCCACTGTTAGTCCGAAGTAATGTCCACTGTTAGTGGATTATTACGTTAATGTTAACATGCAGTAATGTTTATTTTTCTACCTGATAATCGTTAAGACTCTTTCCGCCTAATCTGTTACTAATATTCCAACTTAAGATACTCCGTTGGCTTTATAGTACAATATAAAATACACCTGTCCACTTTAGTTGGGAATGTAAGTGGTGTGACAGTATTATCTAAAATCATCATTTTGATATCTTTTACCTACTTAGATAAAAAAAAATAAAACTTTGCGGACGCTATAATCATAATTAACTGGATACAGTAGGCAGTGATGATGGAAGATATTACTCGCTTGAATAGGACAAAAAACATCATCGAGGAACATCGAACTATACAAATTGGTTAGCTGGACCAATGGGGGAAAATTGTAAATATCATGTACAAAGCCTAAGTAAGACTGTCATTAAAATAACCAAATAATAGATTCTTTTGAGAAGAGGATGTAATAGGAAAATACACATCAATATTCCAAGTGCCACACACTGGCAGGGAACAGGAGATTTAATCATACGGGTTAGAGACGTGGAACAGTTACCATAGATTGGAGGTTTTCCCGGGAAATTCTTGATCCCCCCCTAACAATTCTTATGCGTCCTCAAAACGTTCAACGCTGTTAATTTGAGGTAAAACAGGCAAAGCTAATCGGAACCGTGACAAAATGGAACAATGTCAATTTCCGCGTGGTAATTATCGAATAAAACACGAGTCACGTAGACATCAGTGAATAATTCATTTTACTGCAGAAGACTCACGTGATCACTTACAGAATATATGGGGCAGTGTTGTTTTAATTCTGTCCAGTAGACACTTTTATATGTACTATACACGACATTTGACTGGATAACCAAGACCTGTATAAGTTAATTATAAAGTTGTAAATAGGAATTTTGTGTGTTTAAAACTTAATTAAAAGACGTACCGTTATCATGAAGATCTTTTTCGCCCAACTTTAACATATAAAGACTGTTAGCGCGTGCAATCAATTACAATTACGTAACTTGAACACATGCATATTAAAGGACGCCATAACAACATGCCTATACGCACTGCTTGTACACAAATATTTGAGAAAAATCAAGAGCTATTTGTTGATAGCTTTATTGCAATATCTTACTACAATACAAATTTTAAACATTAAATGCACAACGGGTAAAATATAGACCGGAGAAGCTCTCTTATTCTACCACGCTGTCTCAGTATGAATTTAGAATACAATTTAGGATCCTTGGCAATTAAGCATGTCCTTCAGGAATCGATCAAATTAATTAGTGTGAACTTGAATAGAGTTCGCCTTCAGTTAAAGAACAGACTTTGTTGTCATTCCTCAATTTACCACATGTTCAAATAGAAGGTATCCGACCTCTAACATATTCAGATAAACACGTTTTTAAGATTTTAACCGAATCAATTTTAATGCTCTTATATATGTTAGATGCCTAAAATCATGTCTATGGATGCTAGGATATTGTGTCCCCAAAGGGGGCATATCACCGAAAGTGGGTATCCTTCGAGGGAAAGAACATGGCCCTAACCCCTCAGATTAAAACTCCTGTCAACTTGACAATGTGACTCGAAAGTACGGCACTGGGGGTTCTCACAATTTAGAACACAAACCAATAATTTTATCGCCATCATATTCGGTTTTTCTATGTCAACGTTTAAAACGTTACGGACTGTCGTTAACTCTTTCTAGTTCTCATATTGTGTATTTGTCTGGCTAGTATGATCTAGATTCAAAGTGATCGCGTGGAAATGCATTCGAAGAAAATAAATGGATATTTAGTTTTCAACAGAGAAACAGTGTTTTTTTATGGATAGTGACTTACAAAGATTTACACAGAGCAATTCCAATAAACAAATTAAGAAGAAGAAACTCGTGCCAATTTTAGTCGCCTTTTACTATCAAAACGTTCCAACCAATAGGACAGTATTGTTTCAAAATATATGTATTTTGATAATTAACCTCTTTTCACTCTTCAAACACATTGAGCAAAGGTTTCGATACATAGAAGGCTTTGAATTTCCTTTAATCAATCCATTTATTTGTTCGTTTTACACGGTGTTGATTATTAATATATGCTCCGATTAAGAGATTTTAAATACATGTAATCCCCATTGCTTCAGATAGAAGAAAAATGTTTTCAGTGAAAGAAAAGAGAGCAAGTTGATAATTGATTATCTGGTGAAGCTATCCAAAGCACACACATTTACAATTATTCATTTATGCAACAATCAAATGAGTTAAAGTGTTATATGTTAGAACATTTTACATGCACATGTACTATTTAGGAAGCCAAAGAACATCATAAGGCCAATCTGAACTTTCTTTTGCCTTCAAAACTTTCCTGACTTTACTTGGATAATGTGGCACGAAATTTAAGTTCTCCATGTACCTAATAATTTCCTCACCGGAAGGCATGCTTCGATGGAACTCCCACTCCATTAGAACTCCTATCACTTTTGTCCTTCTGAAAAATGATTTTGATTTTTGCAAAGCTTTGTGTTCAGATCCTTCTATGTCAATTTTTATTAGAACTTTCGGAAAGTCACCTATTACAGGTAAATCCAACAGATCGTCGAATGTCACCGTATTTACCGGATGAAGCCAGTTGCCGTTAACCCGTCCCTGTTTCAACTTTTTGATATGTTTGGAGTCAACATCAACAAAGGTGCCTCCCAGGTTTCCATCCTCAGCTCCGAGGTTTACTGTCCCTCTCCAGTTAGTTATGGCATTATGTACTATCGTTACACTGTCGTGTAAATTTCCTAAATCAACAGAAGCACATAAAGGTTCTACGCTAAAATGCAACGCTTCGACAGAAATGACTTTACGTCCTGATTGAGCTATGGGTAAAGAATGGACACCAATATTTGCCCCAATGTCAATAAAGTTTGCTTCCGGTTCACTTTTCAACAGATCAAATAACATAATAGACGTTTCTGGTTCGTAGGCATGTTTCCGCCTTATTGTTGCAGATATCGCTTCATCGAATTGCGGGTTGTGTATGAATATAGGTGTTTTACCCACTGGTGATATGAGTGTTTCATTCCAAAATTCTGGACATTCGCCACAAACAGCAGGGTTCCGTCTCCACACTCCATTCGACATGGTGAACACAGAATGAGGATACTTTCTAAATTGACGTCGACAAATGGACGCCATCGGTTTATATAAGAGACTATAGTACTGGACAATGATGGTAACCACCAATACAAATATAATTCCAATTACTATACGAAACTTGACTCGCTTCCACCTCATTGCTGCAACTGTTTCAATTATCACATATTTTCACCTAAGGTCAACAGTACATAATGTAACAACCACACCCGAATCTACATCTTACTTCGATTTTTGTTCCTTACATGTTTGGGAAATATGTACATATGTTCCAGTTTTTGCCGTGATATTTAATTATTCATAATATAATGATCAGGTCTGACTATTTCACACCAATATCATTCATTCCACAAGGCTTGCTTCCAAGGCTGATATTCAACCCCGTTGCGTCATATAAAATTTCACATGATGATGCTAAAATTCCATAAAACAGTTCTAGATTCTTCTGAAGTCGTCGAAAGAAGGATTTTTTATAGTTGTTTACGCCAAAACTTAATCCCTTTCCATCCAATTATAAGTATTGGATTTTATGCAGAACGAATTCCGCGACATTCTTGCAATTCTGCTAATGCAGCTATGGGATGAACTTCATTCAAGTTTAAACCTTACACCTTGTAATGATTAAGATAACCGGGTCTATATATACCGAGATAACAAATAATTAACACCTCAGCCTCAGTGTAACCCGCGTGTTAATTATACCCACGTGCCCCAAAGAGACCATGATAACTGACCGCTAGATCAAATGCTAACAGGGAAGATTGATTTGTGCTTTTTCGTCTTTGATTAATTATACATGTACCTGATCTGTATACACCTGTTATCAGCTACATATACAAGTATATAGGGCATGGTGGTCAAGGGAAGAAACGGGAAACGGCAATGACAATATCGGCATGCACACATGCAAGGTTTGTAATTAGGGATGAGCATACAACACAAAATACTTGCGTGGCGCAGACTTGGGATTTAACCTAAAATCAGGTTTTGTAATCAAACATTTAAGCAACCGCATTCACGGATAATTGAATCTAATTAAGGTCAATTTAAAACGACCGCATTGTTAATCATTTATAGACTAAACATATAAAGGCTTATTCTCTTGTTTGTCTCGAACTTTACTTAGAGAAAGCCTCACAGAAACAGCTTCCACTTTTTGAATTCTTTAAAAGCTGCATTTAAAATAGAGGTACGATTTATCCTTGACAATATCGCGATTCTATCTTTTTCCTAGTTTTTGATGGGAAGATATTGATCAGTAAACAAGTAGATATGTTTTATTTGTAATGACTTAGCATCATATGGAGTGAAAAATAAAGCCAGTAAAACACTAAGTTACATATAAAGACATTTATATTAAAATCCTTACTTATTTCCATCAAAGCAATGCAGGCGTTATTGATTTATCGATGCCATGTTTAAGGGCTTGGCATTTAAAAAGAAATGACTTCAAACATGAAATGCAAGAAAACATGAAAAAAATGGATTAACAACTTGTATTTAAAAATTATCAAACAATATTTTGGAAATATGGCTAATGTGGTGATGACATACATATTTTCGGGGAAACATCCTCGTGTTATTGAGTTCTAATTCTCAGTAGATGTATATGTATCCAATGATGTTTACCACGTGGACATCTGGACGAGGTATGAGAATGTTCAAATTATCATGACCGTTTTCGGGTATATGCTTTGGTATTACAAGGGCGCTTAATAATGTTGTATAGCAAAGCAAAGTTTTGCTTTTGAAACTACAGAATCCCTTTCTTTTGGGATGGCCGCCACAGAAGCAGACGTCGATTTGTCAACTCTCTTTACGAACGGCGTGGTGCTTTCATGGAATATAGCTTCTAGAATTAATTACCAATTAGGTATGACTAACATTAAAACAAGTAACAAAAAGGTACAAATATTTTATTTCCAGCATAAAAGTTATAATATACTTATCGTAAAGTCAGTTTATCATCAACATTCATTACGGTACGACAAACATACATGGATTCAAAATATGGCTCAAAATCACGTAACACAAGAGACTTGTGTAATACTGTACATGTAATTATTGCAACATTATTTTTTCATTTTATAATAATTACATGCTTACATGCAACACTGACTCGACTTTACTTTTACAGAGACAGAAAGATATAGAAGTAAGCGATATTTTAAAACTACATTGTAAATGTATAATGTTATATAACACATTAGCAGCGTCAACAAGAAACAAATTGTAGCACCTTTTAAAGAATAAGAAAAAGAAAGTAGAGCAACCAAACGAATGTCACAGAAGGCAATTCATCCACGTATAAGGCTATACATGTAGGACACGTCCGTGAGCTAGATGTATTTTATGGTAATATATTGAGACAGATGAAACAAAACAGGATAAAACAAACCATGTCAAAAGATTAAATTGAATGAAAACAGATCGACAGGTTAGTAAATTCGATGATTTACAGTCAATTACCTAGCCTATTTTCGATATTGATTTTTCCAGCTAGTGTATGTTTTATAATGACTTTAACTTAAGGCAGCACAAGGAATTTAAAACGTAATGTGTTTACATTTCATGACCAATTTAGCATACAAACAACGACCCGTATACGCGTATATGCAACATTTTTCTGTAACTAAAGATGAGTTATTACCATGGAGACATTTTTTTTATTAAGCGTGCTTGTGTCGCTATCCTATTAAAATATGTAACATCGATTATAATATTCCAATGTAATGAGTTGTACAGAAACTACAAAAACATGATGATATGGCTGTACTTTTCCATCGCAATTATCGTTAAAATTAGATTTCCACTAAAATATATAATTTTCTTAAAATCGTAATGAAAAAAGAGAAAGAAAAATTTTCTATGTGTAAACTTCAAATTAAGTTAAGTCCCCATACTAGTACCAAATGAGAATATAGACCATACAAATGTTCAATTTCATCACAATTACATAATAGAATCGGGTTTCAAACCGCTGTCCATGAATATGCCAAGAGTTCGTAACGTAAATCATCCATAAACTGAAAAACAAGATATCGTCCAAATACAATTGATACAACGTCCACGAAGATTATGCAGTACTTGATTGGATTATATAAGATCTCCCTCTGAGCACAGTAGTTTTTATGAAGTTCTTCATCCTTCCTCAGGTTCGTAGGGACTCGGTACAACCTCCATCCAGTACTGGATAAACTTGGTGACAGGACCTGTTAACGGTAAAGATGTGACAATTCAAGGTATTGGGTATTAAGAAGCTAATACGCATTTATTACCGTAAGTATCAGTACATTTAATGTTATGTTGTAAAAACAATGGAATCTGTTTGATGAAACTGTGGTAATTTCCACCCCATAATTTAGTCATCCAGAATCACGTTCCACATACAAGAATAATATTATTATAATATATCATATCAAACTATCTTTGACACAGAAATCATATGTAAATATTTGTTTGTAAATAAACCGCATTAAGTTCGAATTTTTCCAGTCTTTACATATTCTTACAAGATGTTTCTACAAATTTTCTGGAAACTGGTAGTTGATGTTTAGTAACAAATCATACGTCATTCACTATATAAGGCATCGTGATTAATACTTACGGAAGCAGCCATGATCTAAATGAAAATGGACGAATGGTATATAAAACACCAGGCCTCCTATTATGAATAAGAAGGCGTACAGGAACTCAATAGCAGGATCCTGGATGATGGGGGCTATCACCAGGTATACTGAACAAGCCATGAAAATCAGCGGAAATAAAATAAACACCTGCAAAGGAAAAAACATTCATAGAAGTATATCTTCAATTATTTTTCACTTCACGTAATTCAAATAAGTTTGGAATTGTATTTTTAATACCAATAATAATTTGCACAACAACCAACTAAATAGACATGACTTTATCTGTTAAATATTTATTGTTTGATTGTTTGTTTAATCAAATTAATATCCTTTTTAACAGCCAGAGGGCCGTCCTCCCATGTATGCGGTGTGTAGGGTGTATGAAGCGTGTGGTGTGTTTTTGGAAGATTGCGGTATATTCGTAAACTAGAATATCGTCTCGTAAAGTAAATTTTGTCTTTGTACGTAATTTCTCAAAAGAAGATGAGTGACTTACTTTAATAGGACGATGTGCGTTTTTCATTGTAAAGCGAAGTACAACTAATGATAAAATAGTGAGAGCATAGAACAACCAGGCAGCAAAACTGAAGAAATCGATGAGACTCCCGATATTACCAGGTATCAACATCAGCAGAGAAATGATAGTCTGAAAAATAACAAGTGTACATCATATGAAATTGAACATGGTTATTGTGATATCAAATTTGTTTTTGCATATAGCATTTGCAATATTGAAATGTTAATTAAGCATACTTTAGTGAATCAATGAATTAAATATTCTTTTGGTAGATAGTTAAGACAGCATAATAGGGGTAAAATGCGACCATAAGACAGCATAATAGGGGTAGCATAATAGGGGTAAAATGCGACCATAAGACAGCATAATAGGGGTAGCATAATAGGGGTAAAATGCGACCATAAGACAGCATAAAAGGGGTAAAATGCGATCATAAGACAGCATAATAGGGGTAAAATGCGACCATAAGACAGCATAATAGGAGTAAAATGCGACCATAAGACAGCATAATAGGGGTAAAATGCGACCATAAGACAGCATAATAGGAGTAAAATGCGACCATAAGACAGCATAATAGGGGTAAAATGCGACCATAAGACAGCATAATAGGGGTAAAATGCGACCATAAGACAGCATAATAGGGGTAAAATGCGACCATAAGACAGCATAATAGGGGTAAAATGCGATCAAAGACAGCATAATAGGGTAAAATGCGACCATAAGACAGCATAATAGGGTAAATGCGACCATAAGACAGCATAATAGGGTAAATGCGACCATAAGACAGCATAATAGGGGTAAAATGCGACCATAAGACAGCATAATAGGAGTAAAATGCGACCATAAGACAGCATAATAGGGGTAAATGCGACCATAAGACAGCATAAAGGTAAAATGCGACCATAAGACAGCATAATAGGGGTAAAATGCGACCATAAGACAGCATAATAGGGGTAAAATGCGACCATAAGACAGCATAATAGGGGTAAATGCGACCATAAGACAGCATAATAGGGTAAAATGCGATCATAAATGCAAGAAGCTTTCATATGGCTAGATCCACGGACCTTAAAGATGCTCCACCGCTGACAAATGGTATTTTTTCACTATCAAAAACAGGAGCAGACGATTTAGTATTTTTCTTCAGTTACAAAAGTTACTTACTTTACACCATTACCCCCATTGAAAAGTTTGAGCTTCGAATTTTATTTCAAGTTAAAAATATGACAAATAATTAATTGCATCCTGAAAAAATTCCGTGCCACTATATCCTATATGGAAGGAAGTACTGATTGCGCATGCACCAAAGGCGAAATAAATTATTTTATATTATTTTTTGTGTTAATTAGACATATATATACACGATCAAACACCAATTATTGTTCAACTGAGGAATATCATTTATGCTCTGTCGGAGGTGGAGCATCCTTAAGGATTACATAAAATTGTTATTTTAAACGTAATACAATACTTCCCGTACACGGTACGGGGTGTAGTGTTACAACCGACGAATGACATTAATTAATGTGAATATGATAAACGGTAATGAGGTGTAGCGTTACAATTGACGTAGGCTATTATTTACCGTGAATATGATGCACGGTATTGGGTTATATCGTTTACAACTGACGTAGGCTATTACTTACCTTGAATATGATACACGGTATTGGGGTATATCGTTTACAATTGACGTAGGCTATTACTTACCGTGAATGTAATACACGGTATTGGGGTAAATCGTTTACAATTGACGTAGGATAATACTTACCGTGAATATGACACACGGTATTGGGGTATTGTTTACAATTGACGTAGGCTATTACTTTCCGTGAATATGATACACGGTATTGGGGTATATCGTTTACAACTGACGTAGGCTATTACTTACCTTGAATATGATGCACGGTATTGGGGTATATCGTTTACAACTGACGTAGGCTATTATTTACCGTGAATATGATACACGGTATTGGGGTATATCGTTTATAACTGACGTAGGATAATACTAACCGTGAATATGATACACGGTATTGGGGTATATCGTTTACAGCTGACGTAGGCTATTACTTACCGTGAATATGATGCACGGTATTGGGGTATATCGTTTACAGTTGACGTAGGCTTTTACTTACCGTGAATATGATACACGGTATTGGGGTATCGTTTATAACTGACGTAGGATAATAATTACCGTGAATATGATACATGTTTACCGTGAATATGACACATGGTATTGGGGTATATTGTTTACAACTGACGTAGGGTATTACGTATCGTGAATATGATACACGGTATTGGGGTATATCGTTTACAGTTGACATAGGCTTTTACTTACCGTGAATATGATACCCGGTATTGGGGTATCGTTTACAATTTACGTAGGCTATTACTTACCGTGAATATGATACACGGCATTGGGGTATATTGTTTACAACTGACGTAGGGTATTATTTACCGTGAATATGATACCCGGTATTGGGGTATATCGTTTACAGTTGACGTAGGCTATTACTTACCGTGAATGTGACACACTGCATTGGGGTATATTGTTTACAACTGACGTAGGGTATTACTTACCGTGATTATGATACACGGCATTGGGGTATATTGTTTACAACTGACGTAGGGTATTACTTACCGTGAATATGATACACAGTATTAGGGTATATCGTTTACAACTGACGTAGGCTTTTACTTACCGTGAATATGATACACGGTATTGGGGTATCGTTTACAGTTGACGTAGGATATTACATACCTTGAATATGATGCACGGTATTGTGGTATATCGTTTACAATTGACGTAGGATATTACTTACCGTGAATATGATGCACGGTATTGGGGTATATCGTTTACAGTTGACGTAGGATATTACTTACCGTGAATATGATACACGGTATTGGGGTATATCGTTTACAGTTGACGTAGGCTATTACTTACCGTGAATATGATACACGATATTGGGGTATCTTTTACTATTGACGTAGGATATTACTTACCGTGAATATGATACACGGTATTGGGGTAAATCGTTTACAGTTGACGTAGGATATTACTTAACGTGAATATGACACACGGTATTGGGATATATCGTTTACAGTTAACGTAGGCTATTACTTACCGTGAATATGATACACGGAATTGGGGTATATCGTTTATAACTGACGTAGGGTATAACTTACCGTGAATATGACACACGGTATTGGGGTATATCGTTTACAGCTGACGTAGGATATTACTTACCGTGAATGTGACACACGGTATTGGGGTATATCGTTTACAACTGACGTAGGGTATAACTTACCGTGAATATGACACACGGTATTGGGGTATATCGTTTACAGCTGACGTAGGATATTACTTACCGTGAATGTGACACACGGCATTGGGGTATATCGTTTACAGCTGACGTAGGATATTACTTACCGTGAATGCGACACACGGCATTGGGGTATATCGTTTACAACTGACGTAGGCTATTACTTACCGTGAATATGATGCACGGTATTGGGGTATATCGTTTACAATTGACGTAGGATATTACTTACCGTTAATATGACACACGGCATTGGGGTATATCGTTTACAACTGACGTAGGCTATTACTTACCGTTAATATGATGCACGGTATTGGGGTATATCGTTTACAATTGACGTAGGATATTACTTACCGTGAATGTGACACACGGCATTGGGGTATATCGTTTACAACTGACGTAGGATATTACTTACCGTGAATGTGACACACGGCATTGGGGTTTATCGTTTACAACTGACGTAGGCTATTACTTACCGTGAATATGATACATGGTATTGGGGTATTGTTTACAATTGACGTAGGCTATTACTTACCGTGAATATGATACCCGGTATTGGGGTATATCGTTTACAACTGACGTAGGCTATTACTTAACGTGAATATGACACACGGTATTGGGGTATCGTTTACAATTTACGTAGGCTATTACTTACCTTGAATATGACACACGGTATTGGGGTATATCGTTTACAACTGACGCAGGGTATTACTTACCGTGAATATGATACACGGTATTGGGGTATATCGTTTACAGTTGACGTAGGCTTTTACTTACCGTGAATATGATACACGGTATTGGGGTATATCGTTTACAGTTGACGTAGGATAATACTTCTGGGAATTGTTGTTCTCTGGCCGCAGCATACAGCGTCCTATATGTAAAAATAAAAATAAACCATCAGTATTGTAAAAATAATGTAATTAAAGGGAAACACATATTTATTCAAAATGCTTACTCCTGACAACTTCGAACTTATATAGATGTGTTCCCTACACGAGGTTTGAGCCTGATTCTGATGAACTCATACCTTACTCCGGCAAACATGGCACCATTGGCTGCTCCAAAGGTAGAGAACAATACAAAAATGGGCATGATGATCCCGGCAGATCCTAGGACTTTCTCACCCCAAGTCTGTAACACAGAACGTTATGAGATATAACATATTTCCGGTCAGGTTTGATGAATGCTTGATAAACAAAATTGGCCAAGTGTTGACAAAGATATGACCTGATGAATCGGGATATTTGCTTAAAATATGCTAGGCAGACATTTCCCTGTTTGGTCCAAATGTGGTATCGCCTCTAATCGGTACCTCAAAAACCAAGCTGAAATCACAACATCTACGCTTGTGGCAGTAAAGAGTACCCATAACTGTGTTCATCCACAATATCCTTTTGAGGTGTAATATTCCGTACTTTGTAGAAACTCCATTTAAACATCGTGTAGCTCACTGACTTTAAAAATCACCGCCATGCTAATTTTTTTCGGAATGCTTCTCGATTTTCCATATCGTGACTGCATTTTTCAAGTTATGTAGTGTCGCGCTTGTCTGTAAAGTCGAGAAACATTCCGAAGAACAAATGAACATGGCGGTGATGGTACAAGTAAGTGAGCTACACGATGTTTAAAGTGAACAGTCGGGCAAGGATGGCTTAAGTCGGTAAAAATGGTGTGAATGTATCCAGTATAATTTCTTATGAAATGGAAAAATAAAATCTCTCGTCAAAATCTGTCTGCGTACGAAGAAATTAATTGAAAGTATGGAAATTCTAAAACGTCCTCCCGGATCACTATGTCCGTGGTTACATTTCCACGCAGCCTCGCTTCCAATGCTTTCAACTTTTCTTTACTTTAATGGTCAGAACTGGGAAACTAAGCAGAACTTGACCGTCGTATTAATATGTGAGAACTTTTGGAAGGCCAATGAACGCATTTAGACTGGTTTTCTTTGCCCGACTATTCACTTTAAATAGAGTTTCTACAAAGTATGGGATTTAACACCTCAAAAGGAGATTGTTGATGAACACAGTTATGGGTACTGTTTATCACCACAAGCGTAAATTTTGTGATTTCGGCTTGGTTTTTGAGGTAACCATTAGAGGCGAAACGGCATTTCGAGCAGACAGGGAAATGTCTACCTAGCATATTTTTCGTATTCAATTTCCCGATTCATCTGACCATAACTTGGTCAATACTTGTCCAATTTTGTTCATCAAGCACTCATTGGAAAGATAAAGTATTTATCTTTAAGGTAAGATATGCGCCAATGGTGTATCGAGTTCGTTTATTAAAAAAAAAATCACGGTCTTTTTTTTTTTTTTTTTTTTAAATTGGTCCTTTTTTCTCGAACGCCGAGTTTTACCCTTGATACTATAATATATGTATGTATACTGTTGGGTAAAAAATTCGTGCCAGGTCCCTGTGCTTGATAAGGGAAATCACCACTTACATTTGTGTTCCACACAGTTGGAATTATTTCTTTATCCCATTATTGTATCATACATCTATGTGCGCATCAATTTTGACACTTTAGTCATGAAAAATTGAATTATTTCTGACTTGTAGTTTAAACAAATTTTATTCCCCCGTCGCATTTCCTACACTATATAGACTACCATACAATGTTTGAACTTGAATGAGATTTTGAACACGGCTATTATTGTTGATAATCTTCTGGTCTACTTACAACGACGACAGCGCTAGACTCGAGCAGTCCGTCAGTGCCCAATACCGTCAGGTACGAGATGTTGGCCAGCAGGTAAACTGTTGTCACGAGAACCACGCCTATGATGTTCGCTCTGGGTAGGTTTCTACGGAATAAAATGTGAAAACCCGAATTGGTAGGACAGAAATTGACATGCCATATTCTGGGGTCTGGATATGAAAATCTAGGACGGTAATTACGATCTGATGACACGTACACAACGTTGCGGGTTCTCTCCCATTCAATTATTGCTATACTTGGTCGAGGCCAATTCATCATTTACAAAACACTCAAATAGCCTCCTGCTAATTGAACATGCCAACTATCATAATTTATAGACAAAAGATTATTTGTCAAGTTACAATTTCTAGAGCTGAGTGTTTTTTAAAACAGTAAATTTCAAAGTAAACTTATCGGATAATTAAGAAATAAATGAAAATATTGGTAGGTATGGTTAAAATCCAATTTCTTGATAGAGGATGGGCAAATGATGTTAAGCCAAACTAAAATTACCTTTTGTATACATTATGTTTGATACTTACACGTATGGATTCCTTAGTTCTTCAGTCACGTAATTTAGGGTGTTCCTGAAAAATAGAACTCAAGAGATAAAGCGTTTTCAAATGAATACATTGACATTATGTTGCGGCTTTTTTGCATTCGAACCAAAGCCTTTTCATGTAAATTGCAGACAAATAGTGAAACAGTCGCTCAAAACTATGATATTACTATAATAAATATACTCATATAATTAATTTACTGTGAGGATTTTAGATTTACAGATATCCATACCATCCGTCGTAAGCCCAGAGAGCATCATAAAATGCCAAAGCGATGGAGGATGCCGAGCCCGTTGTGCCAGCAAATCCCGAGTTCATCGTGGCTGTTTCCCCTAAACATAATATAATAACAAGGAGATTGTAATTTTCAAATAAACTTAAGCTAAATATTGCTTTATAGTGCTTGGCGATATTTCCATGTCTTTATGACAAGGAACTTTTTACCATATACGTTTATTACATTGATATACAAACATTTTTTTTTTCCTGCTATTCGTTCATATGTTGCTCATTCTACTCTAATATATAGCTATACGGACCTCTTCCCAGCCATACGAATCCACCAATAATGATAATGACGAGGGCGATGAGCTTGGCGGCTGTAAAGAAGACCTGTACACTGGCCGCTAGCTTGGTGTCCCAGCAGTTGATGATTGCCAGAGTGACTGGAACAGAAACATTACAGTATAAGTGACATCAAACAGATGGAGTTGTAAACTAAAGTACACATTAAGAAATCTACACATTATATATATATATATATGGACAGCACAATTTTACATGACTGAGGCACCATAACCAATATTTCGGCCTTCTGTGGAATATGTGACCGAAAACTGATTTCTAATAATACGTACGGATAGCTAGAGCCGCGATGACCTTCACGGGTGTCTGGGGTGCTCCACAGTAGTCGAAAAATGTGACCATATATTCGGCAAATGTGAGGGTGATGATAGCCACCGCTGAGGGCGTTAACACGATGACTTTTGTCCAGGCGAACAAGAAGGCGATGATTCTCCCCAACCCAGCCCATATGTATGGATATTCGCCTCCAGATTTGGTGATTAGACATCCAACCTCCGCGTACGATAAAGACCCTGCCATAACACAATTCATCAACAGTGTCATCTAATTATAGCATGTTGATTGCATATGCATTATAAAACATGTATGAGCAGGGCATAATTACAAGAACCATTTTATGGCTAATAGGAAAGATACCAATGACACTTAATCACTTACAAACATCACCTTTTTTATACAATTGTACATATTAAGGAGTCTCAATCAACGGTATTACTGAACACTCTAAAACTGATATCTATTCATTAAACTGGCTGGCTTTTGAAAGGAGTTATCAACGCCCTTTGAAAGCAGAACTTACCCAGGAGTGAGAGAATCCCAGCAGATACCCATACGATCAGACTGAGGCCAACAGAACCGGTCTCAGTAAGTACTCCTTTAGGAGATATGAATATACCGGAACCTGCATCATGGAAATCAGTGATATACAACATCTTTCAGCAATTATTAACATAATATAAATTTAGTAAGTAATTTTACAAAACAAGTATTATGTAAATGGACAAACAATAGACGACGTGGTAATATTGGTATATTTCCTATCACTACATGTAGGTATCTACATAAGAATCGCTTGATCATGTTTGATGTTGATTCTGCCAATGACCGGCAAAATAATGTTACTTGAAAGATATACATATTGAGAATTTTCCTGTATATAACTTTTTCTGATATAGATCTTTGGAAAAAAAGAGCTCATGTCATAGAAGAAAATGGTAGAGAATCATATATAATATGTCCACCTATTTGACTAAATATTAGATTTTATGGGACATTTGCCGTTTAGACTATATACACGATCAATCAAAGCCGTATTTGCCTAATGGGTTGTTTGCGATATTTTACTTTTTATGTCGGATATCAACAGAAGGATTGAGTATAAACCAGCTAGGGAGCTGTGTGAATGACGCAAACACTATGGTCCATGACTTAACAGACGAAATGAGGCTAATGGGTATAGACACTGCTTGTTGTCAATAACGATCACTGTATGTAATATCTACAAAGAAATCTCGTTGGTGCAAGGAATAGTCTCACCGGAATACCTACTTTATTTTCACAATACCACGAGTTCGGCACAATAAATTCTGGAGAAATTAAAATGTTCATCTACCCATGCAGATAGAAGATTTATACTACTATTTATAAAGCAAGGCGGTGGTTAAAGTACACGTGGCGTACCCAGACAGGTATGGGATGCTGTTGTATATTCTGTTTTATGATTATTGACATACCTTAAGCATATATAATAAGAAAGAGCTTCTTAAGTTTGAGTGGTTTATCTGAAGTCCCATCCGATCACGTGCTATGGACATCGATAGAAAAATTCATTCCATTCTATGGGAGTTTTTATATCTCGGTCAGTCATGGGTTATAGCCCACAACCATTCCAATATCCCAATACACGGGGGGCAAACGGTCAATTATGGTCTGATGTAAATATGGTAGTAAAAGCGTTAATTTGGCTGACTATACTCATAAATAACATATAAAATAAACATTGTCAAATGTATTAAGTGTAAAATTGCAGATAAATAAATAAAATAAAAGTTAACATTTTATTTTTATTCCGTGACTTACCGATGACTGATCCAACGATGAACGATATCCCACTGACGAGTCCGACATTTTTCTTCATTTTAACCTTCTCCCTCCTTGGTGGTGCCATGCTGCCATTGCTGACAGCCTTTCTCTGTACAGGACCCCCATCTCCATCTTAAACGTTAATACAATGTTACATGTTAATATCATGCATGTATATAACTGATATGTTCAGGTAGCATCTTCGTAATTCTGAATTTATACTTAAACATGACTCGAGATTACTGCATAACAACTTATTTAAGAGTGAGATTTATTTTCACGAATTTCACGATCAAGTTTTATTTGTGAAAGTTGATCTTCGCGAATTTTAAAATATCTCCATAATTCTTGCACAAATTTTATTCAAAGGTATCTTCATTCAATTTAAAATCTGCGAAACTTAATCTCCGCAAAAATGCTTTGAAACGGAAATCGCGAAATGGTAGTAGCCGAGTTTGTTTACAGTGTCCTAATAAGCATCGAACCAAAATATGGTTTTATCGCAGATTCAGCTATATTTTCAACACCCATGTACAACAGTAACATATTTAGCAATCTATTGATCCATATAATATAAAACAATGAATCAGACTATATTTTGTTAATCTTTGTGCAACATCTTATTTTATTTTCAACGGTCTATTTCCTTGACTTTTGACTTCTGATTTTGTTAAACAACGGTTATTCTCTCAGCTTGAGTGGCTATTTATTTGAGATTGAAATTCACGGAACTTTCAAAAACCAGGCGCAATCCCTGGCTTAAAGGTGATAAGTAATGTCGTGGCATTTCCTTTTCTTCTTATAATAATTATTGACATAGTTAAGCCTGTTAGTATTGTGTTCTTTGGCTTATTTCGGATAACGTTTAAAGTAAATGTATCCCGATGTTCCAACATAAAAATACATACATCAAACATATAATATGATTGACAGATATCAAATACAAATATTAAATATATTGCTTAACTAATAAAGATACAATAGAAATTTCGAAATGGAATGTAAATAACAAATTCACAAGAATACAATAAGTTTATCATCGCTGCATACTTCAGCAACATGTGAGGAACGGGGCGTTAGTACCTACTTCGTAAAGGGCATCTTCCTTTTCTCTTAACGTTTCGATTATCCTACATTTTTCTCTTAGATAAAGGAACCGGAACCTACCTCCTGGCCCAGTATTTCTGCTCTAATTAGCATACTAAGGGAGTGTTAAGACTAGTTTGCCAATTGCCAGTATAAAGTTATAATGTTTGAGTATCTTCCGTCTACTAAATAATTTCCTCTCGTCAAATCAGATTTGTATTTAATGTCCTTGATTTTTCGTAACGATGAATTGAATTGCAATTCACGAATTATACAGTTATCCTATTTACAGAATTCTGGTTCCTTGAGATAAAGCGCTGTAAGAATAACGAAAATGATGGATACTGTGTTGCATAGTTGTATTTGTTACAACCCTACCAAAAAGCATATTTTCAGAAGGGTCTTTGACATGTCATGCATATTACATACAAACTACTGACACAAACATATATTTCTTCACAATATTCATTTCATCTTTAACAGATGCTAAACCCCAAATCAGCTATACATTTCTAAATCAACCAAGTAGATGTAATAATGCGGTCAATGTATTTAGTAACCTTCGTATTACGTCTATGATCTCATTACAATGCCGGAGGCTACCACACATTACATGCATATTATATACGGTATGTATACGTGTATACGATTTAAGTTGGGTTTGCTTGCTGGAAGCCGAATCAGTATAGCTGGCACTTACACTTTTGTACAAATAACAACACAACTGTTTTGAAAATGAAGATCTTAAGTCTAATTTGCTTTGACACTGATGATTTACTATACGCAAATGTCATGCTATTAACTGGTATGGTATATTTCTTTTTCCCCCTATTAGCAACTAGTGTCATTTAAGGACAGATGACACACTGTTTGTAATGTATTGCGTGTGTGAATTTCTTTGTTTTGGGAAACTGCGATACATACGTGATGTGTCTCTTTGCGATAGTGATAACTCTTGTCCAATTTAAAGTGCTATCTCATTAGCATTCCGCCAGACTTTTGCTAGTACACCCCAACCGGATGAACCAGTCTTGTATGTTAAACGTTAACTAAGAGCATAAACTACCACTTTATAAGGTCACAAGTGAGGTAACTTCAAGGGAGACGTAAATATCGGTGTTATAGACATGGTATTGCTTTGCTCTCGGACTTACCTATCAAAGCCATGCTCTTAGAATGCTGAAACTTACCAATCCATTTATGAGTTTGCCTTATGGTATCTAGTCAGTTAAAATACTAACAACATACTATTCATTACCCTCATCATTAGACAATATTATTATCGTTCTTTCTCAGCAAGACTAGTTTTTTTTATTTACTTTATAAAGCTGACATTTCAATTAGGGAAAACTGTCTTTTTGCTTCCTGTATTTATTCTTAGTTTGAACGAACATATACGATTTCACGCTCAGAGAGAACTCACTGATTTCTCAGGTATATAAAACCTGGCCGTCACTCATATGGACTTTTATTGATTATAGATTGAAGTTAAAAAGAATTGAAGGCAAATAAGAAAGATTTCACAATATCACATTTTCCAATAGTGAAATACCTTACATATCTTAATGATATATTACTTACACTAGTGAAGTGTTTGTAATAGCACTACTACGTGCAAAATGATGCATATACACTTAATTTTAGGTAATTTCTATGTAAGGGTCTTATTAGGCCTGACTTTTATTTTGTGTCTAAGACACTCTCATTACTTAACAAATCTTATATTAAATTGCACAAATGGTTGCATCTTTATTAGAATTCACCGTAAAATGTATACATACCTATCAAGGCGTAGGCAAATGAGTTGGCAGTTAAACGTTTATACATGCTGAAGGATATTAATGCTATGCGTCATGCGGCCAAAAACGACATCAAAGATTGATATCACATCAACTAGATACAACTAATGAAGGAGTGTTAATAAGTTGTCGTGCCTATATATTTATCTAAATACCTCCCAGACAGCACAGTATCAACAGGTTTTCACAGCTATTTGAAGGCTCAAAACCCGATTCTAAACAGGACTTTGTTTTGTTTCTTTAATTCAACTCTCCGGCGACACCTAGGATAATTTGAGACACGACTTCCATATTAGCGGACGTAAACGTATGCAAATATTGCATGTCTGTTATATGATCTATATCCGCAAGTTAAGTATAGATCGCACCGTTCTAATGTCGATTTGTTACAGATACCTACTCGGAGCATAAGCTCGGTAACACCAATCGACCGACCGTATGCTAAAGTTATGTACACATGTACTGAGACTTGTGGAAATAGCTAAAAACCTATTCATCCACGAACAATAACAAAGGTTGTGCATATTCGTCTTTTGCATGAAACATGCTGTTTGTATAACGAACCATTTCCTCACACATGGCTATCATATTGCTGTGAGAAGAAAGACGAAGTATATAGGAACATCCAAGGGCAGGTAAAGGTTTGTTTGTTTGTTTGATTAACGTCCTGTTAACAGCCAGATGAAGGAACATATTTTATGAAAAACACTATTTTTAAAAAATGCCTCCGTGACATCCATCCATAACTACTTGCATTCCATCAAAGCAAAAGAAAACTCCTTGTGCTAATTAGTATGTCCCTGAATTGTTGCATCTTCTTGAGTATGTGACAAATATCAAGCATCAACGTAAGAAGTATAAAATCTAGATAGCAAGCAAGTTACGGGTAGGATGAGGTCCGTATACAAATAGCTCTTTATTGTCCGATCATAAAGGAAGGGCTGTTTGACTACGTTAAATTCACTGAAGATCTCCATACATAAGTATAGAATTACATGTAATTCATTACTATATAGAAATTCAATACCTGTAGATCCAAAGCGAGGGTTTTTTTCTTTGCTTTTGCAATAAATATCTTAACTGATTAGTCAACCATAAAATTTAACTTGCATGGATCCACCAATCCCAATAATTACTCTTCCAAAACACATACCCTACTCTCCTTCAGTAACGACATAAAACCTTGAACTTGTTCTAAGAATGCAAACTGCACAGAGTATGACATGTGTTTAACGCGTGGTCATTAAAAACTATTTGGTCTCGTACTAATATCATTGAACAAACTATTGACTATTCTCACATTCACAATTTCTACACTGTATAAGCGTTTTAAATAGGGACGTTTTGATTAAATCTTATGTATATTCATATATACCATTTCATCTAACTTATATATTCACTTTAATTTCAGGTACGATAAGCTTTATCATAAAACGCGAAAGAGACTTGCATTACTTTCGCGTCGTATTTACAACTCTATCCGTGATACAGAAGCAAGTGTTGTAATCTTAACTATGCGACCGATTGAACCACAGTTACCACGGTGTAACAGCCCATTGTTTAATTTTAAATCCCACGACATAAATTACATTTGGATACTCCACCTGAATAGACAACTTGTTATATGACCGTAATTGTTTGACCTTTCAGTCGCTGAGAATATTTTATAGCATTATTGTTATGCGATGGGTCAGCCAAATACACGTTACGACATCATCTGACACCACAGAAGCCTCATCACGTGGACAACATCGGTGACATTGGCATGTCCTCCGAGACCTACCTATTGTTAAGTCATAAATATCTGACTTTGTGACTTATATTGTCATACAATTTTGTATATATATCTGTAATAGTAGCTATACATATGTTGTCATTTAACGGTTTTATTCAGTTATGGTGGCATATTGAAATATGTACGCATAGAAATGTCATTTATGACACTTATTTTCCAACCAAAAACATTTCCAACATAATGGAAACAATTGATATTAACTTTCGTAAAGTAGAGGCCCAAGGTCCTTAACAGTCATCTGACTACCATGGGAACAGTCATATAGAAAATAAATAAGATATTGTGTCATTGTGGCCGTCTTAGATTTAGGAGCAACCCGAAAAATCACACTTTGTCGGGACCATGTCAGGATCATTTCAGGCAAGTGGCCGCGAAATCGGACTGGTAGACCTTAAGAAGAAGTTCAAAATTTGTTTTCAAAATGGCGGCTGAGGCGGCCATCTTTGATTTCGGATCGACCCGAAAAATAACAACATTTTGTCACGACCATGTCAGGATCATTTAAGGCAAGTTGTAGCCAAATCGCACTAATTGAACTTCGGGTCAGATGACCTAAAAATGTGGTTTAATTCCCCTCTTCTAAATATTTTGAAGACTTATTTTTTAACAACTTCATCTAGAAAAACGTAATTGGCCTTTATTCTGAATAGGATTTTACATTTAAAGATGACAAAGACCATCACAAAATATATTTGGATTTCCTGCAATAGTATAAATTACAAAAGAATCTAGAAAGAATTTAAAGCAAAGCAGAGAGCATTTTGGTTTTTCCCTATTGAGGCAATTTTGACTAGCAGTTGGAAATAATTTCATTTAATTTGTTTAGGTTATGGACACTGTCCATTTTAAGACAGTATAGTGGTTTAAGGAATTTTAAATAAAAAGACATGGCGACTATATAATCAGCTGTCAGCCACCAGGGACTTGTTTGTCTCTGCTCTTAGGTATATACCGATATATACCGTTATGTACAACTCGGGTAGGTTCTGTATTAACTTAGATCATGTCCTAACATAAATTATCTCCACGAAATCATCACCAAACACCATTATGAATTCAAAGTGGAAATTATCTATTACCTGTATCTACGGTTGGTATTGATAGTTAATCTTACTAATAGGTAGGACTTTTTAATTACACGTGAAACGCTACTTAATCAAAACTATTTTTAAACATCTTTCTTCTTTAAGATCTTTCTTGTTTCTTGTGTCTGACTTAATTAGCATTGCCTCACTGTTGACATCTGAATGTAATTTTGAAACTCGTGAGAAAGTCATACTCTCCCCTGACACCAGTTTATATTAGTGGTAGTTGCTGATCCAGGTCTAATTTCAGCAAAGAGGATGGAGACGACTGGTTTGTGTACTATATTTCTAGGTATGGTTGTGATCTGTTCAGTGTTTCTGGCAGTATGTCTCAGAAGGATTATACAATGGACATAATACAGAAACATAGTACAGTCCTTCAAAAGACACACGCACTTACACTGGTCCATACATAACCCATGAATGGAAATCGTCTTTAAGTTACGTTCCCTGCAAGAACGACGTTGAAATATACATTTAAACCGACGGTCATCAAAGCTGAATGTTCAACTATAGACCTTTTATTTGACATAAATGAAGCAGGTGAAATTTACTTTAATTTTTTTAGATGATTGTTTGCAATGTCTTTTCAAATCTTTCACTTTATTTGCTAAGGCACAAGCAAGCTAAACTTTGGTGAAATCAAGGCTGAATAAAATTCAATAAATTGGCCAAACAGACATTCAGTAAATTATTCAAATACTTCTATTATTATTCTGAGATATTAGGATCCTTTTCTATTGTAAACATGCATCATGAATGAGAAGCTATATTGAAGCTTCTAGCTACGGATGTTTTTGTCGAGTTTTGCTTTACTATTTATACGTCTAATCATTTAAGGACGGCTTCTCATGTGTGATTTTCGAGACTTATAATGTTATTCAATTGATATATTTATAAATCGTTTCAACAATATTATCGGTATAGCAGTTCAAAAGTAATACAAAGGAGATATATGACAAAAGAGAGCTAATTGATGATATATATATATAAACTCATCACAATCACGTGATCTTTCAACAAACAAATAAACTACTATTAATTGGCAAGTGACCTTATGACACTATTAAGCTGGATGCTAACAATCTATTTGTTCACCTCGCATTAGAAAAGCAGAAGGCTATGTGTGTGTAGACAAGGATTATACTTACGCCGCCTAGTTAAGAACAACCACTCACACGTTCTAAGCAAAACCCTCTATAACAAACATAAATATGCGTTGGTGTCTCTCATCCCTCCTTTATCTCTTTAGCTATATCCTAATTTGTAACCTTTTGTTTTGTTTTGATATATAAAATAAACATATATAGACATATTTAAGCTATCACGTGACAAACTATCATTGTAATTATATATTTATTTGTTCGGAAAGGACGTCAGTAAGTTGTAGTAACTTTTGTCGAATCCATTTGTCTTTTGTTACAATAAAATTGATTTAAACTAAACACCTCGCATGAAGTTAGAAGAATGTATTTATAACATTGCTCTTACCTGGTTGGTAGCCTGTGTTTTCCATATCTAAACTCGACCTTCACTTCCTCTGTGCGGATTATGGTAATCCAATGTCTAGAACTATCTAAATAACACTTTTCTCGTTTGAAACATTTATCCGGCTGATGAATGGAGAGAAGCGATAAACATTATACCTATGCCACATATGTGTCTAG
Organism: Argopecten irradians; assembly: GCF_041381155.1. NCBI lineage: Eukaryota > Metazoa > Mollusca > Bivalvia > Pectinida > Pectinidae > Argopecten > Argopecten irradians. The sequence continues at coordinate 51,546,770 of NC_091135.1, read as the reverse complement.
TATACAAACCGGCTTTGCTACATAGTTCGGTTTTAATGTATACATACATAAAGAGGAGTCAACTAAGCGTGTCGAAATGTTCTGGGGCGTCTTTCCTCACGTATGCCTGTATCTCTTCACTGATCGACAATAAGTAAACATCCCCTCTTGTCACACAGAAGAGAACGGGGAAGTCACGTGGTCATTGAAATGGACAGTGAATGGGCGAACCTTTATTTGTAGTGATGAACAGCTTAAACATTTGACTGTGTAGTCAACCTTTGACAGAAATAACTTATAACTGTAACTATAAACAGGTTGTGGCTAATATCACTATAAACATATAGTATAACTACATGTTATCTTTACAGCATGGGGAGCTATGAGGTAGAATACTAGTACATGTAAATAGAAAAATCGTCTTTAAAGCTACATATGTGACGTATTTGTCATACTCACGAATCAAGAAGAGCTTTTAATGTGCTATTCACCACCAAGAGTTACTCCAACATTTTGAGAATTACAATACTTTCACAGTGCGTAGGCTTTAATGTTTAAATACAAATAAGAGTTGAAAATGATATGTGGCAGTACCGTCTAAAAATCAAATTCACATCTACAGTGCAGTGAAATGAGAACATACGGTCAGATCATGACACCAAATTGTTGTCTACAATTTCATTAGGTATGTTTCCATCTTAACATACATAAAACATTAACAAAAACCAAGAATTTTACAGTGCATAACGTCTGTGTTCTAACTAACGTTTATAAGGTCTCATATCTATTTTCCTGTCCATTTGAATGATTTTTTTCACGGCTTTTTTTCATTAAACCTCATGCTTTTTGATAGATTACAGAAGACAAAATGTTACTTTGAGGGAAAATATTTTCTTAATTCAAAACAGTTTCTTCTCAACTCGACCACGCTACTGATTAATAAATACATATTTGTGATTTTATTCTCGTAAACATACAAACAGTAGTACTGAAAATCAAAATTTTTCTGAATTAAGACAAAGGTTAAGAATTCATTGTAGTTAGTTTTTGGAGTATTATACTCAACGTCATAATTTGTTTCTTTGATTCATTAGCGCTCTATTACAGCCAGGGCCATGTAAGGACGGCGTCCCATGTATGCGGTGTGCCGGAAGTGCGTGGTGCGAGTTTTGAAACACTGCGGTATATTCATGTTATGACTTCTTGTATAGTGGAACTCAAACCAAGACAGCCAGGGAGTTCTAGCGGTTATCGAAATACAGAAGACGGTAATAATTGGGGCTTATTGTTCTTTTAGCTGTAAATTAAATTGCAATACATGTGCAAGTAGAGTATCTGCAGACGGCATTAATGATTGGTATGAGAATTCATTGTTTAGGAAAAAAGACATACTTACCTTGCTTTCTTCCCAAAGATTTGAGTACCTGTGTGTGCTGTGTGGAGACTAGATTGTTTTGCAGGGACACCTGGAAGAGAAACATTCTGGCCCACGCTTCTCACATCGAAACCGATGCCTAGCTATGAAGTGTCAACGTGTTCGTGTGCTTTACCCCAAATCGTGGCATTAGACGTAGAGGAACAGCTTCCCAGATTTCTTAAAATCCTGTCTTGTGGACGTAAGGAGGTAGCCGCCGGGATATTCCTAACCAACAGAGGGTTAGCGATCGATAGTGATTTCTTGATTTGATTAATTAACGACCTAATAACAGCCAGAGTCATATAAGGACTATGCAGTGTGTATATATTGTGCGGTGCGCGCTTTGAGAGACTTATATTCCTGTTGTATCTTATTGTATAGTGGAACTGTTGCCTTTTTATAGTATATTACCACTTAAGCAAGCTGCCGAAGACACCAAGCAACAGACCGAGCCGGTCACATTATACTGAAAATGGGTGAACCAGTCGTCTCACTCCATGTATGCTGAGCACTAAGCAGGACTTCACTTTTATAGACTTTGGTGGGTCTCGGTCAGGGGACAGAACCCAGTAGCTACATCACATAGGCCACAGAGACGAATGGAGACGTTAGAAAGAAGAAAGTAAGTCAGGAAGAAAAGAAAATGTAAGATCCTACATTTAGTCGCCTTTTACGATCATGCAATAGGGGCAGCAGATACAATTCTAACGCCCTACCTGCAGGCCTCCCATGTATGCGATGCGTTATGTATTCGTGTTGTGTCTTCAAATGAGGGAGCAGTGTTAAAGTGATGCTGTGTTCATGAGTTGCTTTGTTGTCTTTTCATTCACAGCTACACTCATCTTTCTCGCTTTATCTTAAAGTTGTGGAGGAAAGGCCGTATAGCATGCAAAACATTGCAGATACCTTAAGAAAATGATGTTGAAGCCAAACGTTCATCAAACAGTCACTAACCATGGATATTTCAGGGAGATTGGAGAATATTCAGTGTTATAGCTATCCAAGATTATTACTTCCATGGATATTTTACATTTGCGTTTGAACATTCACCTGTAAAAAATGTTGAATAGGGGACAGTGCTTGATTCGAGATTCGTGTTGGATTGTACAAAGAAGTATAAATGATAGTATTGCTGAATTTTAGCAGAGTGAGTTTTATATACAGCATAGCAGAGCAACCCAGTTTAGCAGATATGCCTTACGAATGAGAGGTGTGTCTCGGCCAGGGGAGAGAACAAAGAGTCTTCTTCACAGGATATATTTCATAAGGAGAAATACATATAGATACAATTACTAGGAATAAAAAATGATACTTTTATATTATAATGTAACTAACTGAATCTCATTCTTGGTCAATGGGAGACAACTCTTTGTTTGATCGTAACCTCTAAATGTTCACATGTGAGGAACTCTTGAGCCAGTCTTTGTGATTGATTTTTATGTCGTAGATAAATAAATATCTAGATTATCTTTGTTTAGTCATTCTTGACCTGTTACCGCAAGCCAGCAGCAGACAAACCTGAAAATAGGTTCTTAAACCTGATACGATGCACCGTCAGGAAAGATACTCGGTCCGACGACTAGACTGTTTAAAGTCGGGGCACCTGACAGCATTGCAATATATATATTTATTTCAAATATAAATCATATAATATGATGTGTGACGTCATATATGATTTGTTTAATTTGATAAATTAACGTCCTTTTAACAGCCAGGGTCATGTAAGGACGGCCTACCATGTATGCGGTGTTTTGCGTGTATGTAGTGTACAGTGCGTGTATGGTAAATTACGGTATGTTCATGTTGTGTCTTCTTATAGTGGAACTATTGCCCTTTTATAGTGCAATATCACTGAAACATATTACCAAAGACAGCAAGCAACTACACACCAATTGGTCGCAAAGGTCGAACTAGTCATCCTACTCCCCGTTTGCTGAGCGCTAAGCAGGAGCAGTAACTACCACTTTTATAGACTTTGGTGTGTCTCGGCCAGGGTACAGAACCGAGAGCTATATCACAGCGGCGAGCGCTCAACTGAAAGCCAACAGTAAGAAGAGACAGACTACATCCTAAATCTAGCCGTCTTTTACGATCATGGGTTACATATTCAGTAGAGTTTGTATTGTTAGTCACCACCAAAAATTATCAACATTTTGATAATGACACTACTTTTTTAATGTATACGCTTAAATTTTACAAGTACAAATAGGAACTGAAAATTATTTTCGGTAGTACAAATATCATTATATTTACATATACAGTGCAGTGAAATAAGTACACACAAATGAATAAATAAATGAAATTCAATGTTCATGAAGTCAAATTGTAGTCTTCAATTTCAAATCACATTTTTAAATGCTATCAGTAGTTGTTAAGTGATTTCTGCAGATGTGAAAATATTAACATACATAAGGCATAAAAAACAAGAATTTCACTGCATATTTTCTGTGTTGTAACTAACGTTTATAATGTATTATATCATATTCGCCCAGTTACCTCACATATAACTCTAATGCAGGGGTTTTCTTGGCCCACTTCCTTTGCTCCTCTAAATAAATGATATCACTGAAAATATCGCTACTTATATAAAGCTTTTTGCAGATGACATATCCCTCTGTGTGATTTTAGACAATGTCCTTGCGCAAGCGGCATAAAAACGAATTCCTGACCTTACTAACATAAGTCAATGGACAACTTGACTGTTATTGGGATGATAATTCAACATTATTTGTTTGATTAATATACGTCCTATTAACAGCCTTTAGTGGAGCGGCTAAGATCGATTTTTCGGCAAAATCGTTCAAATTTTGAAGAAAGCATGAAACTTTGGATATGGCATCTTTAGAACATCAGGTTTCAGGAAAAAAATGGACCCCAAAAAATCACGGTCCCTAGCGGCCGCCATATTGGTTTTCAAAATGGCCGCCTAAAAACACCTTCTGCGACCCAAATCTCACGTTCTATACCAGCTAGTCCCACACTTTAAACGTCTACATCCACAGTAATGATACTTAGAAACATTCTGGTAATGTTAAACTTCATATAGAAGGATCGCCATTTTGTATTTCAAGTTGGCCGCCAATTTTGCGAGCTATATCTGAATAAAATAATCTAATTGGGTAAGCTGACTTTAAGCAAATAAACACCTGCAAATATAGTGAGAGTATTTATACTTTTGTAGTGGTTGATACATAAATAATTTGATTCTTATTTTAATTTCAAAATGACTGCCATTTAGAATTCCAAGATGGCCGTTTATTTTTTTTTCACTCTGAAAGTGATCGAGCAAAAATCAAGTTACCACTCTTCACATGTTGATACATGAATTGCCTTGAATGATATTGGAATAAACTCTCGAATTACAACTCTACAGGCGCCATCAGAGGATCATCTTTCATGGGCGTTATCGACATTTCAACTGGAACATCTTCAAAGTCGCAAGTCAACAGCGATTGTCCAAATCACTGCCCATCTGCAGATAACACCAAGACCCAACTTTGTCACTTCTACTGCGATCAATCGGGCGTCTTCTCTCCTGTTTTTGACTGTAGATCCACAGCTGATTTCTTGTCCCTCTCCCTTGCTTCCAATGTTGGATACAGCTTTTACGTTGAATATGCAGGAAACAGAAATACCCATTCTTACATTATAGGATATTGATATCTTCTACTAACCCTTCGTCTTCTCCTTTCAAATCCTTCCCCACTCCTATGGAACTGTCAAGTCATCCATAAACACATTTAGACAAACACATTTCACCTTATAATGTCCGAGAAAACAATTCACCTTATTTCTTCTCAGGTGTATGAATGAATTCCTTCTTCATATCATACAGACAACTGTCATCCCTCTTCACCTTTAACAAATGTGATGAAAGTATTTTCTATTAGTGGCTACGACGTTGTTGTTTATTCTTTTTTCAAGATGGCTGCCAATTTACTTAGCATCTTCTCCGGGCGATAGCTATACTTTCTTTAAGGAGCTGGTGTTGTAAAACGCGCAAGAGCTCCTGGTGGCACAATCATTAGCCTGCAGGGATCGCTCCCACCTTTTGTCATATATCGACGTCAACCAGAACTAAAACCAAGGTTCCATATGACCAATATTTGACTGAGTTAGATTTCTGTCTATGTCGTTTCCAGTCTTGTCAATCATCTACACAATTTGCACTTAGTTTCTCTTTGAAGGCTTATTGTTCTCCATACCAGCTTATCTCCTATGCCAGTGGTGAGATCGGGAGTTCTAGCTCGGATACTCAGCCAATATTTGAAAGCTTTGACATAGCGGTCATCATGACTATCTTCGGGACATGCTTGTGGTTTATTCTAGTGCCACTACTGGCAAATTTATAGAGGTACCACAAGGGGTCATGTCAGACGAGGTAAATATGGTAAATATCCATGCTTTGGCGACAAAACCTTGCTATGAAGTCCTTCCTTAAGTGGAGTCTCCTGATGTTGTTGGAGTCATTCATAATTGCATCGAAACAATTTCTCTGACATGTTATCTGATATTATTAATAGAGGGAATACCTTCCCCTGAATCCACACTTTCCAGAGACGCGGTTGACCGCCGACCATGAACATGGTTATGCAATATAAGTGGGGCAATCTCATCCATGAAGCCTCCTTTGGAGGACGAAAGCCAAATATCCTTTCGTAAATATTTTTGCATGTCCGATATTCAGGTAAATCTTCATCTATTTAATCTTGCAGTCATAATAAACCATTGGAAGCCTTGAACGTCTTCTTGCTTTAGCTAAAACATATTCGTAAGCCGTCATGAAGATTCCCATTCTTGTGGCAAATATGATCTTCCATTCCACATTAAAAACGGAGATGATCCTCGATTGAAATATGTTGTTTTTGTTGTTCTCTACAGTTTATCAGATATCCTACCTTTCTTCCAAATGACATTTATGAGTCTCCACAGTCTCTTTTAAAAGGTTTGGGCACATCTTATCATATTTGTAGACAGTGTAAGGTATACCAATAGGTCATTGTGCTGATGTAGTGAAGACCTCCTTAAGGATAGGTTATTTCCAATTACAATTTTTCTAGTTGAAATAATGTATGAGTTCTTGTATGAGTGTTCTTTCCAGAATGACAAATATTGCTGTCGTGTTAAATTTGATTCTTCAACTATAATTATCTTTTATGCATGAGAATGGGCGTGGAATATGAATGTTTTCCAAGCTGCTATGGACTGAAAGAGTTAGAGGTCCGCTGCCTGTCCGAAAGAATGAACTGGTTAAAAGTTTACTAATAGCCGTAGAGAAAGTCAACCATAGTGTGTTTATAAGGACGACGTCAGGATCATAAACTAGCCGCTTTTCTGGAAATTAAAGTGTGCATTTACAATGTAATTTATCTATTCAGATTGGTTCAGAGAATAATGTTTAGTGTAATATTTACAGAAGTTAATATCATTTGGAACTCCAGTTTTAAAGTAATATTTCAGAAATATTTATCCGTTTTTGTTAATTTTGTACCTTTAATATAATGCTGCCGGACTTTTTGAATTTCAGATTTGCGGCCATTTTGAAATTCATGAAGATTCGAATTATTTTCTATCAAATGCTACAAAATATAAACACTTGCCGTGTTTTCAGATGTTTTTTTTCTTTAAAGAAAGCTTAGCCTATAACATGTAGTATATCATACTTATATACATATATACAAAGAAGGTACATCTAGTAAATTTGGCGGCCATATTGGAATACAAAATGCCGGTCATTCTACATGAAGTTTAACACTACCAGAATGATCCTAAGTATAAATAATGATAAGTATCAATAATTTGGATGTAGACATTTCAGAGTGTTAACTTGATTTTTGGCTCGATTACATACAGTGTGAAATACGGAAATAACTTTAATTTAAACGGCCATCTTGGATTTCAAAATGGCAGTCATTTTGAAATTAAAATTAAAATCAAATTACTTATTTATCAAACACTACAAAAGTATCAATACTTTCACTATATTTGTTTATTGTCAGCTTAGCCATTTAGATGTATTATACACAGATACAGCTAGCAAAGTTGGCGGCCATCTTGAAATACAAAATGGCGGTCCTTCCAAATGAAGTTTAAAACTACCAGAATGTTCCTTAGTATCAATAATATGGGTGTAACGTTTAAATTTTGGGTCTAGCCGGTATAGAACGTGAGATATTGGTCGCAGAAGTTGTTTTTGGCGGCCATTTTGGAAAACCAATATGGCGGCCGCCAGGGGCCGTGATTTTTTGGGGTCCATCTTTTTCCTGAAACCTTATGTCCTAAAGAAGCCATATGCAAAGTTTCATGCTTTCTTCAAAATTTGAACGATTTTTATGCTTAGCCGCTCCACTACTTGGTTATGTAAGGACGGCCCCCGTGAATGTGGTTACTTGTGTGTGTGAAGTGCAAGGCGAGTGTTTTGGTACGATGGCCGAGAGCGGCCTGCCATTATTTTTTATAAAATAAAAATGTCATGACACTTTTTAGTCGAAAAGTGTCGGGCAAATATAAAATATATGTCATGACACATTTTTTACTGTGAGGTAGAGGAATGAGAGGAATGTCAATGTGATACAACACCGAAGGTGTTCTGTTCTCAGGTTTAATTGGCAGGATTAAGTTGATGAAAGGCGGCAAACAACAGTATTTATCATAACATGAAATGGATAAAATGATAATTCCGGTCATAAATCGTACTATACCTAACGGATTAACAATGTGATGAGAGAATATTTACACAATGCTGATTAACAAAATGAAAAGTAGAAATTTGAACTTTTTTAGCGTGTAGGTGTAATATTTCATGCTATGATATCGTTTTACTTCTGAATGTATATCTGGAGAAATGTTACTCAGTATCCAAAATTTCTTTAACTCTTAAATGAGTGATGCTAGTAACATTATTGAAATAATCTATTGGTAGCATAGTTCCCTATAATTAAACATATTATATTCAGAAGAAAAGAAAATTAGTATCCTTACCACCAGAGTCTCCTGTAACGATTGATTACACTTGAATGACTTGTTAGTTTTTATTGTCTGGTACTCTAAGCTCTACGGTTAGTAATTGCAAGTGTAATGTTGGTTAATAACATATGAAATCACAATATGCATTGTAAAAAGCGTCCTATTTGACGTACATTATAGTGTAACATTCAATTATCATTTTTCCCATTTCATGTTGTGATAAATACTGTTGTTTGCCGCCTTTCATCAACTTAATCCTGCCGATTAAACCTGAAAAAAAATCTGTCATGACACTTTTAAGTCAAAAAGTGTTATGACAGATTTTTTTCTATTAAAAAAATATTTGCCCGACAATTTTTGACTTAAAAGTGTCATGACAGATTTTTTTTTATTAAAAAAAATTTGCCCTACACTTTTCGACTAAAAAGTGTCATGACATTTTTATTTTATAAAAAAATAATGGCAGGCCGCTCTCGGCCATCGTAGTTTTGGAGTATTCGAGTTGTGTCTTCTTGTATAGTGCACATATGCCTTTAAGCATACTAGATGTTAATCTATCTGCCATAAAGGTCTATAAAGCTTGCACTGCTATGCGAAATCATATGGGTGCCTATTGTGTACTCTACCAGGAAGTTTTAGTGCTGGTAGGGACTTGCTTGTATTAAATCGTTCATAACTGCAGTGAGTGATAATTCTTTAGTCACCAGTTCGGGTAAGTTATTTTGAATTGTCTTTGTTATCAAACAACGATATAAATCAAATTGTAATTTGACTAATATTTTGAAAAAGAAATTGTATAAGACAATTATTATAGGCAAATCTGAAAAATTCGCATAAAACATTGAAATTGTTCTAACGTATTAATTTCAGGCACCCTCAATATGAGTACCCCTGCATATCAACGTTTTGATAAAGATGACGACCCTCCACATTTTCCAACTGGTATGTGGGCAACTGAAATAAAACGGTTTGATGCTGTTCATCCGTTGTATGTTCACGGATTCTAACGTTTCTATACCTTAGAAAACTTATCCGAGTTTGTCAACATAGCATTCATATATGTGTAAATTATTCATAGTTCTAGCCCTGCAGGTAGGGCGTTAGAATTGTATCTGCTGCCCCTATTGCATGATCGTAAAAGGCGACTAAATTTAGGATCTAATCTTTTCTCTTCTTCCTAACTGACTTTATCTTTCCTAATGCCTCCCTTGGCAACGCCTCACTTTTGGCCTTGAGTTGAGCGTTCGCCCCTGTGAGGAAGGCTCTGGGTTCTGTCCCCTTGCCGAGACACACCAAAGTCTATAAAAGTGGAAGTTACTGCTCCTGCTTAGCGCTCAGCATACAGGGAGTGGGACGACTGGTTCGCCCGTTGTCAGTATAATGTGACCGGGCGGGCCGTGTTGCTTGGTGTCTTCGACGGCATGCTTCAGTGATATAGCACTATAAAAAGGGCAACAGTTCCACTATACAAGAAGACACAACATGGATATACCACAGTTGCCCAAAACATGCACCTCGCACAACATACACGCAACACACCACATACATGGGAGGCCGTCCTTACATGACCATAGCTGTTAATTAATCAAACAAACAAACAATTCATAGTTCAATAGAAAGACATTTTGTGTTTCAATTTATCAGCACCAAACCGATTAGATACCATTAATAATGTTTTAATGAATTAATATGTGCTTAAATTATACAACAAATACACAATCACATATCTTTATTTAAACCAGGAAAGTTATTCGATCTTGTTAAGATATGACTCATGGGGAATGTTTATTTAAAAAGTCAAATAGCAAGCTTGTTTCTTTGTTAGATTAATTAGCGTCATATCAACAGCCAGGATCTTGTACGAACAGTCTCTCATGTATGTCGTGTGTATGTTTTGAGAGGCTGTGGTTTATTCGTGTTGTGTCTTCTTGTATAGTGGAACTTGACCTTTCTGTAATACTATATCACTGAAACATGCCGCCGAAGTCACCAAGCAACAGCCCATTATCAAATAGCAAGCAGCTGACTACTTATCTTTGTTAAAGGCAAACATGTATGATGCCTCGTACACATTAGTTAAGAATAAGTAAACAGAATTTAAGCACTGTTTATTTGTTTGATTTTCAACTGCAATGTTGATGTTAAATGACTTTTTACAGTACGCAGTACATCCATATTGCCAAAATCAGTTATAGCTCTTATTTGTACTTGTTACATTAAAACCTATGCATTCGGAGTATTGTTATGCTCAAAATGATGGTTATTTAAAAAAAATGAAAATTAAGGCACATATAGCAGTTGCATGCTGCAACAACATATCTGGAGCTCACTATTGTCTAAAACGAAAACGGTTAAGCGCTCGCCCCCCGTGATGTAGGCGCTGGGTTATATATTAATAGGAAGTTAATTCAATTTAAATATATATATATATATATATATATAAGCAACTGAAAAAAAAAACAATAGAAAAAGAAATGGCATTTTTATTTAACATGAAGTGTTTAGATCATTATATCGGCGTAACGTATTCATTTCAGGCACCCCCAATATGAGTGATTCTACACAGCAACAGTTTGCCAAGGATGACGACCCTCCATGTTTTTCAGATGGTATGTGTTATATATGTCGGTAACAAAACGAAAAGTTCTGTTCATTCTTTATATGCTTCCGGATTCTGAGGACTTCATACCTTAAAAATCCCATACTAACCTGAGTTTATCAAAGTTGAATTTACGCATTTAACAAGGTTTAATTTGGCATTGTTAAGAAAATATATATATTTCAATTTGGTACCAACAAACCACTTCGAATGACAGAATGAGTCTTTTAAGTGTAATGAATTAATGAATGCGCATTCAAATAAGTGAACGAATAACGTATTATTTAAAACAGAAACATGGTTTGATCGTTCCTAATGGTACTATGCATATATATAATATGACTCAGGAGAAATGTTTTTGTACAAATAGCAAACAGATAGCCTTGTCTTTAAAATTTCTTTTCTCTTTTTAACATTGAAGATGGAGGGTCAGCTATTTTGTGTAGTACACATGTGTTTGGTAAACACATGTGATATTTGGAAAAACAACAATGGCAGAGAGTATGTACTTCTGAAAATATTATCATATAGAATTATTCAATATGTATACTTCCATATTTCTCACAAGGTAAAAAAAGTCCTCAGTCGGATGCAGAGCTACGCACACAACACCAGTCCTATTGTTTCAAAATATGCATATTACACAATTTCACTCATTAGCTGTGGACAAAGTTTTACACAGTCCATATTCAGGAAATAAAAGTCATGGAAAGTTGGCAGCCATGTTCTCCGTACTGACAACAGTGAAAGTAGCCCATCAAGAATGCAGGTGGCAAGTACAGAGGCCTAGTGCAGGCAACTCTTCAAACCTTATGAAAAAAACAATTTTAACAATAAAATGAATTAAATGACATTTGATAACACTTAAAAAGTATTTCTGTCAATGTGCCAATAACAATATTCTCAAGTCATCAGAAATTTTAATACTTGTTGTTTGATTATGTTCTTTCTCAAGTTGTTGAGGTTTTTTAATCTCGTTTCATTATTACTAAATAATTGTGACTTACATTCATAGATGCATTTTTATGTATGTTTCAAGTTTATTGAATATTAGAGATATCAATCACTGAACGATTTTTTTGTGTTGAAATTTGAATGACAGTTTAAATTTTCCTTTGCCTTCTGTAATTATAATTCTACCCAAGTGATTTCAAAAATATTTTCATATGATTGCATATAATAATCAGAAAAACAGTGAACAATACTTAATAACTTCATTAAAATCCAACATTAATAGTATTGTGATTATATTTAAAATACGACTTTTCTCCATTTTAGTTACTGTAGTGTTTTTAAGAAAACAATTGAAGAAAGCTAAAAAATCCTTTTCAAATAAATGTTGAATTTTAAACTGGAGACTTGCTAAAATATTTTTAGAGGAATTGTAACAATTACTTTTTATGCCTATTTTGGAATAAGACCTTTTGGAGTACTGATCACGAACTGACTATATTATCTTGGATTTAACAATCAGCATGTCGTTTAAATAAACGCTTATTGTACATTTATACACCACCTGCAAATTCAATTCAATCAGCACTATACATTTCATGATTATAGACGAAACCTATCATACTCAAATTAATTGAACTATGTGGTGTAGTAGGTTAAGCCATTCACCTTTGTACTGTACTTCATATACAGCCCGTCTAGACCAAATCGGCCCTCTGCGCTCTCATACCTAGTTACATGGCAAAGGAAAATTACAAAATATTTCGGAATAAACAAGAGACCCAATGGGTCTTAACGGTCATCTGGCAGTTGATATAATATATAGTACGTCTAAAGATTGTAGCTTGTATGATATTGAATGAAAGTCAAGGTCATTCATTTGAACAAACTTGTTGGCCCTTTATCAAAGCATGCTACAGGCCAACTATCAGTACCCTCGGTCTCGTCGTTATTCACCAGAAGTTGTTTGATGATTTTAGCCTTTTCGACCCTTATGACCTTGACTGAAGGACAAGGTTATTCAGATGAGCAGACTTAGTAGTCCATCATCCAAGCATGCCCAAAAACAGTACCCTGTGCCTTTTAACTCGGGTTAGATGTCATCTACAAATAACCTTGACTTTAGAATTGAATTAAATATCAATTACACAAAAAGTGTACTTGTTCTATATTAAGACCGTCTTGCTAATATTTTTGTATCATCTTTTCTTGTTAATCTGTGGTTCACAGTTGATTTCTTTGTATGATGAGCAAGCAGCTCCTCCTCCTCTATGATTCACATTTCGGATAACAAAAACTTGCATTACAAATATATCTTTAACTGTTGCGATACAATTACCTCACAAAGAAAATGGGATCGAGGTTGAAATTCCTCTACCGGTGTTGTACAGAAAACACACCCGGTGAACTGGGGAATAAATACCCGGAATATTTTCCGTGATTACAGACAATAGGAACTTTAAAGCAGATTTAGTCAAAACAGAAAAAAAGGTTTCTGTTTTGAGCGAATTTGCTGGAACCAAATGACTTTTTAAATGATTTTTCATGAATCATAATGCATTCATAAGCTAAAAATAAAACAAATCTGAAACAATAACCTAAATGACCTAATTTTGTAAAATGCCAATGATGCAAGAATAAAGTTCATCTGGTAATATGACTAAATCAAAAGTCATATCATGATGTCCTAACCCCAGGGCCGCGATGACCGAGTGGTTAAGATGTCTCTACACAATACCACAAGCCCTTCACCTCTGGGTCGCGAGTTCGAATCCCATGTGGGAAACCAGGAACTGACTGGGCGTTGTTTTTTCTCCTGGTACTTCGGCTTTCTTCAAACAAACCTGGTAAGGCCTTACATAACCATGGTTATCAATATGATGTTAAACTAATAAAACCCAGGCAAGCTAACACCGGGTATCTGTAAGCAAAGTAATGCTTACCGGTCATAGCCGCCAGAGGGCCCAAATTGAAACTCCTCCCTAACTACAAATTAAATATTTTGTGTAAATTATCGCTGTATTACCATACAAACTGAAAAATGACATATTCACAAACATAATTGACATTTCTATTCACAATACCGGTAATGTCGGGGTTATCTGTGATTGTGATGTCTGCTTCTTGGTTTACTTCTTTCTGGTGACCTCCACCTAACACTTTGTAGGTACATCTTTAAAAAAAACCTGAAGTATGCACAGGCAGGTAAACATATCGTAAATATGTATACTTCAACATTTTATTCCAAATAATCCTTTAAGTTTATACAATCAAGCTTGCTTTAGCAACAGTCTCTGTGTAAAATTCACCTGCTTTAATACTACTTACTTACCCTACTTTCTCAGGGTCTAAAATGGACAATAACCATTTAAAAGTAAAGAATAATTTTTCTGTCTTTTTACATAGGTTTGACTGTTTAATGTTCATAAGATGTTGTATATTTCACAATGAAAGATACAAGTTTCTGCCAATTATTGAAGTTTTACAACAATAAACATCCCAAGTTGAATGCCACACCTGTATTGTAATAATTGATTGTCATATTATATTGCTTCTATGGGATGCATAATTTGAATAATCACATACTTAGGCTATTTATATTATTATTACCCAGGGTGTCTCAGGAGCACGGATACAAGTGCTCGTACTGATCCTAGGCATGGCTAACTCGGGGAAAATGACTTTCTTGTAAAATGTTTTTAACTTCGGTACAATTACATTTTCCATAAATCAGCGTCTCTGTAAATCCTGGAAATTGATTTAATCAGGTTTGTCCTCCTGACTACAACATCAACCCATTGGTACTTTAAGATGTTAATTTGTCCCTGACCATCGATAATAAAATAAATTTGTAGTTCCTTTTAAATTATAATCTTCCATCCTTGATGGTAAGAAATCACTCCCTTTCTTACTCCCTCCTCCAGGGACAGTTTGTCGTTCTGATGTAGATTTTTTACTTCCACAAGACCCGTTCAGTCCCTTCTTGTGCCATGAAGTCCTTAGTAACCCCTACAATCTCGTGTTCAGGATCTAGTAATAATCCTGAGTCAGATGTGATACGGTCCACACCTTGATCGTTCTTGACTTCCCGTACATACTCCAAGACTGTTCGGGTCATTGTCGATTGCATTTTTCTATACAGTAAGTCGTAGATAAGGAGAGAGAGTTAATGTTTGTATTCCTTTTAACAATATCCCCGAATCTGGATGCTGTAAGACGTTTCTTGTGATTTTCTATCAATTTTATCAATTTGTTCTGTGGTTATGTTAATGTGAGTCGATAGGTAGTAAAGACATTTCGTTCCAGTTCTGTCACTGATATGTCCGGGAAAACGTCCAGTGCCTTGATTCCGTACTCCATCCAAACCTTCTTGCTACTTACATTGGAGGACTAAGCCATCTTTCTGTTAACCACACGAGCCCTTACCTGTGGACGACTCTTGCTGGCCTGACTGTTGAGCAGGTCCCAAGCTCGTTGGTGGTATTGTGACTTAAAGGCAGCTCCAGGCACCGAATTTCTTTGACTATATTTGATTCAAAACTGTCCTTTGTTCCAAATGCCAAACAACCGATATTTACACAAAATCCAAAGCTCATACCAACATTTGGCAGCAGCATTTCAATTTTTTTCAAAATATAAATTTTGACACCAATGACGAGTACACCTTATCGGATGTTCAACATGGCTCATTCGAACACCTGATATCAATTTATCTCTACATGAGAGGGACAAGTCCAGTGTATTACCCGAAAAACACAAATCCTCCTTTCGGAAGGGTATTAGGACTTTCCCTTACCATGTTCAGATCTACACCGACGGTTCAAAAGATGGTGATAATGTTGCGGCAGCATGCTGTACATCAAATCAATGTTACTCTATCCGACTCCCGCATGTTGCCGCCATTTTCTCTGCGGAAGCATGGGCTCTCGGTCTGGCGCTTGACCATATCGAAGAACATCGCATTGAAAAGGCAATCATCTGTTCCGATTCTCTTTCGGTTCTTCAGACTTTGAAATCAAGAAACCCTAGAAACCAATTAATCCAAAATCTTTTGATACGAACATTTCGATTATCTTCTCAAACTCAAACTACTTATCTCTGGATTCCCAGTCATGTGGGTATAAAGGGGAATGAAAAGGCCGATTAAGCAGTTTAGACTACTATTCACCTATCACAAACAGATTTGAAACTACCATACACTGACTTCATACGTTCTATTCAGTCCGCCATCAAATACCATTGGCAACAAAGGTGGTCTATCGAAACAAACTATAAACTGTTTAAAATACAACCTACACTTTATTCTAAACTATTTAGTCGGAGAGACCGCAGAGAGGAAGTTGTTCTCTCTCGGCTCCGAACTAGACACACATATTTTACGTATTTCGATCTATGAAAAGCGCTCGGATCCTCCTTCATGCCATGCATGTGATTCTCCTCTCACAATGGAACATATTTTAGTTAGTGCACTGTAGTGATTTTGATATTAGTTTAATAAGTATTACGATGCCTCCGAAATGTACACATTGTTCCATGTCGTGAGACAATCGTATATTCAACTATCTTAAAGAGATCGGCATTTTAAACAAAATATGAACGTTCTCTCATCTTACATGTATCATCTTATCTACTCAACATTTCATCATTTCATCAACATTGTGCTTGAGTTTTCTCATGTGTTTTAAATAGCTAAACTTATTTTATCCCAGGCAACTATTTTTTTATGTAAGTTAACATTGACAATGTGTGTTTTAGTTCTTACTTGCCTTTATCTTATACTGATCTTTAAGATACAGTCATTGTTTATATCCTGATATTAATGCCTGACTTGTAGTTTGGCTCAAGTTACTGATTAGTCCCAAAATGCAATATGCACATCTAAAGTCAAGGGAACCTACAGAAGAAATTTAGACAGATCCCTTCAGTTCTTTCTGAGAAATAGCGGTTACAAACTTTAACTATCAAATTCCAAGATGGGTGCCTGGCAACCATCATGTAGACTGATCGGTCCCAAAATTTAATATGCATAACTAGTGCCGTAGGGGAACCTACATATGAAATTTAAAAAAGATCCCTGTATAACTTTCTGAGAAATAGCGGTAACAAGAATTGTTTACGGACGGACGGACGAAAGGACGGACGTCAGAGAATTCAAAGATTGTGTTAGGTCTGTAATATTAATGACATTCAATATGAATTTCACTTTATACTGATATGCAATTGTTACTCTGATTTAAGAAAAATATATATTAAATCATATTATTATAGACGACCTAGTGTGTTTAAGTTGGTACTTTTATTATGAACCCAGAATCTAGGGGAATTAAACAAGTTAGGAAAATATATAGATTTGGCTTTAAAGCTACGAGATAATTTAATTTCTTATCTAACTTAATTGATATTGCAAGGTTTTTAAATGTGCATTATAAATCATTGATTTTATGTGTTATGTGTTATGAATGGTATATATACATAATTAATCATACAATGTACCTATTTTATTATTCAAAATGTAGTTATATATTTGTCCAGCACTGTTTGTATTGTTTAAATTCAATTTTATTTGTTAAGAAAACTTTTATTGGGTTAAAAATTTACTTTATCAGCCCATAAAGGAAAAAATGGCGTCGCCGTTTGTAACGCCGCTTCTGATTGGCTGAGATGACGGCGTAGTGATTTCATAGACAAAAGAGTCCCAAAATAAATTTTGAATATAGAAAAGATCATCTTCAGTAAATTGAATTATAAGGATTAATTTGAATATATTTTTTTATGCTATGGAGATATAACACAAAAAATCTGAGTGTACTCTCATCATAAACCACTTCGCGGTTTATTTAGAGTACACTCAGATTTTTGTGTTATATCTCAATAACATAAAAAAAATCTATTCAAGTTAATTCTTAAATATTTTATATGTTCATGTCAACTCTGCAATGTTTTGAAAACAAGGAAATAAAATAATCTTAATCTGACGGACCATGGACCACGGACGAAAGGCGATCTAATGATGGTGGGCTAACTCCTCACATGTTTAATCATCTTAATAATATCATATTGAAGCAAGTTAAATCTTAAAAGCCTTCCATATAAATAGGTTTGTCATAGAGTGTCAGAATATTAATTAACACAAAATTACCCAAAACAATTATAGGGAATGCATGAGCGAAGCTTTACAATAAAGGATTGCATTTATTCAACTACATCATATGATAGAAATGAGAAATATGAGTCAAAATAAACAAAATAAGGTTGAGTATCCGTATTTCTATATTGCAGCACCTACTCGTCCAGAATTTGAACAGAATTCAATTCCGCAGCACGCTTCCAGCATGACAATAATAGCCATTATTGATAGACAATCATACGGTTGTGTGAAACCAGTGGTAAGATAACTATTCTTACCGTTACATATGTTCCATCGTGTGTCTATATAGTATTACATTTTTCCTGAAGTATTATCAACAAGCATAATACTATTTGCAATATAAGCAGTTTGTTTTGAAACAATTTATCAAAGCTGACTGTTTGTGGTAAGTAGTACTGCGATTTTAATTATCAAATAGTGCCATAGTTTTGCACGTAATTATTGGTTTTCAATGAAATTATCACTGGAAAGACGAATCTGTGGTTTTATCACTTAAACTACTTGTCATCGCCTGGTTTCACTAGCTCCCGAGTTCGAATCCTATGTATGGCAGTTGCCAGGTACTGACCGCGAATCTGTGGTATTATCCGGGTACGCCGTGTAGGTAGGGCGTTATGATTATACCCGCTGTCTTTATTGCATGCTTGTAAAAGGCGACTCAATTTAGGATCTTATCTTTTCTCACTTGACATCGCCTCACTTTTGGCCTTTGAATGAGGCGAAACCGCTCACGTAATTAGTCAGTCGTTGTTTTTATTTCTTAAATAAATGTAAATACGATTAAACACAAATTATTGTTCAAATTAGGAGTATCGTTCGTGCTCTGTTGGCAGTGGAGCATCTGTAATCAAAGAAACAAAACATTTTCTCCGGGTACTCCGGTTTCCTTCCATCACACCTGGCAAATCCTTTACGATGGATGTATAGGACGCTAAATAAACCAAATGCCGGTTACAAAATGCAGATTGGTTTTGTTTTGTTTTGGGTAACTATGTTTCAATAACAGCTGGTAATTAAACAACTTTACACAAGTCCTGTAATAACTGTTTTGACTATCAAACATTATGTACATCCATTGTAGGAGCCTCCGCCTCGTGATTTTCTTGTCTTGTCCTGCTTCACCTTCTGGTTCTGTATCTGGCCACTAGGATTAGCCGCTATGGTTGCTTCATTTGAGGTATTGGTATTTATATTATGATAATATAATAATCTTAACATGAATGTGGTAAATTGAATAGCATGGCGTTCGATGTGGTATATAGTAAAGTTAAATAAATACTAGAAACAAATGGATTTGTTCAAGTTTGAATAAACTAGGTTCAATCTTATTGTGAGTCTTTCTTGTATAAACCATGGTCATTTGACAAAAGTTAAAAATTGAAAAATATGTATCCAATAACTATGCACGTCTCACGTTTTCAAACCCCTTTTGTAAACACCTATACGGCGCCTCTGATTGGTCAACTCAAATACCTTTTAATTAGGATTAGCTTTAAACTTAGGACTTTTTTCATAGCGCACCTCTTTTAAATAGCATTTTGATACTGTATAACAGGTAGTTGCTTATAGAACGTATTAAACTACAAATATTGGGCCTCCGTTTAGCCACTATTTTTATGGCGGATATATAATCAGACGCATTGTATGGTGGCGAAAGCAGAGGGGAGGATAGCTCCAGTTGTTTGTAATTTGAACAAAAATCAATTAATATTCTGACACTCTATGACTTAATTTTGTGGTTTTATTTTTAGACAAAAAACAAGCTCGTAGATGGTGATGTGGAAGGAGCTCGAAGAAGTTCGATAAAGGCACTCAGATATATCATATTAAGTATTTTATTCGGTATCCCAGTGTATACTTTATTCAGTTTGTATGTGGCTGGAATTTCCATAAGGTGCAAGATTGACGCTTATCGTAAGCAACATCAAAGGAAAGATTGGCCGTTAAAAATCCACCAATGAAGTCTGTGTATATTTGACTATTGTGGAGTGTGAGCTTAGACCAGTTTTTCCGATTGTTAAATTACGATACATGTAGTTACTAATGCTATTCAATTTAATATAACTAACGTTTAGGTAGTCATCCAGAATTTATATTAACAGGCCGTTATGCTATACCGAATGGACACCAAAATAGTTGCCTTCTTAATCTTTTAATAATTGTTATCTTATTTTACATACCAACATATGCAGTAATTATAAACGTAAATACCTGCAGATTCATGTATCATTACATATTATTCTAAAGTAGGAATATTATAGAAAGTGATTTGAAATAACAAGAAGAGAGAAATAAAAACAAACCGTACATAATCAAAAGCGTTCTTCGTGTAGTATTGTTGTAATCAGAAGAATCTCAAAGCATTATGGAATTAATAAAGCTTTTGCATTTAAATCAGCGTCTTTTGTTTATGGTTTTACCAATACAACGATTTGTTTGTTTTGTCTCTCTGGTAGCATGCTTTAGTGAGGTAGCACTTTAAAAGGGCAAAATGTCCATTATTATATAACACGTATAGAAACTGCAGTCTCTCAACCACGCATGCATCACGCACGCATTACACGGGAGGCCGTCCTTTAATAACCCTTACACAAACCAGCCAACTATATATATAATAACCATAATATGAATGTCATCGTGACTTGTACTTATTACTTGGATGTCAGAGGTCAAAGCATGAAAATCAACATTTTATTGTTTAAGTCCTAATTCATTAGCCTTCCTAATTAGATATTACAATGGAGATTTGATACTGCGATTTGATAGTTTGAGATTGATGTTCAGTGTTGCATGGATATATACACGACCTGCTCAAGATGATTACATCCTATGGTCAAATTGCCTGGGTCAATCGGATAAATTAGGTTATATTCAATAAGCCTTTTGCTATAACGCTATCTCACTTAAGCATGTCGCTGAAGACACCAAAGCAACACACATCCCAATGGGTTACACAGTATGCTGGCAACGGTCGAACCAGTCAGTCGCCGCACTCCCTTTGTGCCTAGCATCAAATAGGAGCAGAAACTGCCACGTTTTATAGACAATGGTTTGTCTCGGCCCGGGGACCTAGAATTTTCCCCACAGTGACGAACGATCAACTAAAGACCAAATGTAAAGCGATACCAGGGAAAGCGTTAGGAAGGAAAAGTTAGAAACTACAAAGGAAAATATAATGTCCCAAATAATCACCCTTTTCGATCACATTCATAGGGGACAGCAGGAACAATTCTTACGCCGTACCTGCGGGACAAGTGAACAGGGTAATACTGATCACGTTATCATATCACCTTCATACTACGTCTATACATACATATGAAGATGATCAACAATAGAAATATTTAAAGTTTGAAATTATGGAGAAGTGAAATATGTACAAGACATCAATGCAATTAATTATAGATCATATGATACTAGTAATCGAATGTTAATCTCTTTTCAAACAACTTACTGCATTGAATAAGAATGTGCATGATAATGTTGCTTCCTTGTTGGCCACAAAATTTATAAATAATTACGACTATTTCATTTACATAGGTAAATAACATTTTGATCATTTCAATTAGTTTTCAAACATATTTCGGGAGTTTTTACCGATTTGTAAAAGTGGATGTAACGAATATTCGAATAAACGCATACATGGGAAGCTGTCCCTCGCTGTGAATAGGATGTAAATATAATCAAACAAAAGTGTATAAAGAATATAATAATAAAACAAGGGATATCTACAGTGCAAATAGTGTTGTATCAATGTTTATAGGGCATCACACGTTTTCATCACTGCCCTTGAATGATTTTCACAGCTTAATTCATCAACCCTTACCGTTTTCAATATATAACTGGAGAAAAATAACTTCCAAATTCTCAAGTTATGACACATATATGCATACTTTTAAACATACTAGATGCTTTATCTGCCATTAAAATCTCTAAAGCTTTGGCAGTTATCCAAAGTCATTTGGGTGTCTATTGTATACTAAACCAGGACGTTTAGTGCTGGCTAGGGACTTGATTGCGTTAAAACGATCAATAACTGCCGTAACTTATAATTCTTTATTCACCAGATCAGGTATGTTATTTTGAATTGTCATTGTTATCAAAGTACGATACAAATGCACTTGGAATTGGACAGATATTTTGAAATTATATTTTTTATTTAACATGAAAAGTAGAAAAAAAAACAATTATTATAAGCAAATCTAAACTATTAACTTTAGGCATTGAAATTGTCGTAACGTATTAATTTCAGGCACCCCCAATATGAGTACCCCTGCATATCAACGCTTTGCCAAGGATGACGAACCTCCACTTTTTCAACTGGTATGTGTTGTATCAAGAACTTAAATAAAAAGGTTTCAGATAATGCTGTTCATCCTCGAAAGGTTTTTTTACCTTAGAAATATTGACCGTATCTGAGTTTGTCAATGTAGTATTAATCAATGCATAAAGGCATTTTTTTCATAGTTCAAGGTACATACATATTTTGGTTTCAATTTGGCAGCATCAAAGCGATTGGACACTATCAAACACGTTTTAATGAAGGAATACGTCTTTTTAATACTACGCAGTCAATCGACAAAGAACTATCTATATTTAAACCAGGAAGGTAATTCGATCTTGTTAAGATATGACTCAGGAGGAATGTTTATGTAAAAAGTCAAATAGCAAGCAGACGACTTTGCATGTCTTAGTTGAAACCAAATATGACGCCTTTTAAACATTAGTTATAAAACATAATTTAAGCACTGTTAATTTGTTCGGTTTTTACTCCCCCCCCCCACCCTCATCAGATCATCAAACTATTCAAATGGCATTTCGTTCGTGGTTCATCGTCCGACCTTCCGTCCGTTAACGATTCTTTTTATCACAATTTAAAAAACATATATATCGGATCTTTCTCACATTTGATATGTAGGTTCCCCTTTGTTTGTTAAATTATGCCTTCCATGCATGCGGTGTGTTACGTGTATGAAGTGCGGGTGTGTGTTTTTGGAGACTGCGCTATGTTTATGATGTGTCTTGTATAGTGGAATCCTTGTCCTTTTGATAATGCTATATCACTAAAGCATGCTGCCGAAGACACCAAGCAACACACCAGATCCGGTCACATTTTACTGACAACGGGCGAACGAACCAGTTGTTACACTCCTTCTATGCCTAGCGCTAAGCAGGAGCAGAAACTACCACTTTCGTAGACTATGATATGTCTCAGTCATGGGACAGAACCTAGAGCCTATTTCGCAGGGGCGAGCGCTCAAAACAATTGAGGCGGTGTCACGTAGAACAAAGAACGAAGAAGAGAAAAGATAAGATCCTAAATCTAGAAGCCTTTTACGATGATGAAATAGGGGCAGCGCAGGTAAAATTCTAACGTTTGTTTGTTTTTTTGTTTGATTAATTAACGTCCTATTAACAGCTATGGTCATGTAAGGACGGCCTCCCATGTATGCGGTGTGTTTGCGTGTATGTTGTGCGAGGTGCGTGTTTTGGGAGACTGCGGTATATTCATGTTGTGTCTTCTTGTATAGTGGAACTGTTGCCCTTTTTATAGTGCTATATCACTGAAGCATGCCGCCGAAGACACCAAGCAACACACTCCACCCAGTCACATTATACTGACAAAATTCTAACGCCCTACCTGCAGGACCGCACTGAAAAACGTAAAATAAAACACGGACATAGTCATTCAGATCCCCCGCCAATGGAGATATCAAAGCTGAAGTAAGTTTGATTGTGGAGACTTATGTGTATGAAAAAAACCCAGGAAAAAGGAGGTTGAGCTAAAGAAAGATGGAGTATAATTCAAGTAGAGCGGGGCTGCAATTGTTGAATCAGGTATACAGCCTTGACATTTATATTAGACTATAAACACAAAGATGGGTGGAGTTTTGCAAAGTAACATTTACCATTTACCATGATATTTTTAGCAATGCTTCCATGGTAACGGAAAAAGTGCAAAAAATGAAAACCAAAAAATAGTAAAAGACACTACTAGACCATAAAAAGAATGTGTCTATGAAGTTTCGTGGAAATATTTCTGCTGGTTTTAGAGTTATGCTCCGAAAATGAACCTGCTACAAAAATGATATTTTCAGCAATGTTTCTATGGTTACAGAAAAAAGTACAAAAAGTGAAAACCTAAAAATAGCAAAAGGCACCACTAGACCATAAGAACAATGTGTCTATGAAGTTTCATGGAAATATCTCTGCTGGTTTTAGAGTTGTGCTCCGGAAACGATTCTTACACAAAAATCTGCCATTTTCAGCAATGTTTCTAGGGTTACAGAAAAAAGTACAAAAAGTGAAAACCTTAAAATAGCAAAAGGCACTACCATAAGACCAATGTGTCTATGAAGTTTCGTGGAAATATCTCTTCTGGTTTTAGGGTTATGCTCCGGAAACGAACTTGGTACAAAAATATGATATTTTCAGCAATGTTTCCATGGTTACGGAAAAAAATGCAAAAATGAAAACCTAAAAATAGCAAGTTTCGTGGAAATATCCCTACTGGTTTTAGAGTTATGCTCCGGAAACCATTCGTACGGACGGACAGACGGACGGACGGACGGACGGAACGGAACCATTTGTATATCCCCCGCCAACTTCGTTGGGCAGGAGATAATTACTACATGACTTTACGGTCTGACCGTATGTACTTATTTCACTGTAATGTAGATGTGGATATTGTTATGCTCAAAAAGTTGGATTTTTTAGCATAAAAATTACGGCACATACAACAGTTATATGCCGCAATGATATATGTTTTGTGTTGGATCTGTTTTCCTTTTGGTACCTTTCACTAGGCTTGGGTGGGGCCTTTGTATCAATGAGCCTTGCCCAATCCCTAGGGGGAAGGATAATCATATTTTATATAAATGAGTCTGGTCGGGACCTAAAAAGGTGATTTTTTTTTTAAATTTTATCTTTAAAACTCTACTGATGGTGAAAGGGATCAAATAGGCTGAATTTTTAAAGATGCTCCACCGCCGACAAATAGTATTTTTTCACTATCAAAAACAGGAGCAGACGATTTAGCATTTTTCTTCAGTTACAAAAATTACTTACTTTACACCATTACCACCATTGAAAAGTTTGAGCTTCTAATTCTATGTCAAGTTAAAAATATAGAAAATAATTAATTGCATCCCGAAAAAATTCCGACGCACTATATCCTATATGGAATGAAGTACTGTTTGCGCATGCTCCAAAGCCAAAATGAAAAAAATATATATTATTTTTTGTGTTAATTAGACTTACATACACACGATTGAACACCAATTATTGTTCAAATAATGAATATCATTTATGCTCTGTCGGCGGTGGAGCATCTTTAAGCAATAATTTCGTAATAACCATGGTACTCTTGACATTTTACCTTTTGAATTGATGACCAAGGTCAACTTTAAAGTACCATTGCATGCAGGTGAGCAAATATTGATCAAATCTATAGTCAGATGACCCTTAAGGTCCTATGGCCTCTTGTTATTTTACATTTAGTTTTTTTTAGATATTATATGGTAATTTCAGGCAACGCCAATGTTAGTGACCCTTCACATCAACAGTTTGCCAAGGACGACGACCCTCCATGTTTTTCAAATGGTATGTGTTATCTATATTGGTAACTTAACCCCTTCCAGTTCGGTCGTTTTTGACGTGTTAAAATAATAAAATAAGCATTGCTTTGCATGGAAGCATGAAGTGTGATAATCATTCCAATGGATATAATTCACATGTTATTTTTCTAAATATAATTTTCACGGAAACGGACTTATTTATTGAAACTATTTTTTGTGTTTCTTTTGGTGTTTTGATTATCAAAATAACATCAAGACGCCTGCATTAATGTTACATTTTAAACTACAAATATTTCTGAAGATGATGCTATGAGATGGGCCATTAACAGAGAATACAAAATTTTGACAAGGGGTTTCGCAATACGACTTGCAATGAAAAAAACCAAACAAAAATGACAATATTGATAGCAGAATTATATATTTATTAACAGATGTTAGGAAAAACATTTATTATAGCAAAGTATTGAATTCATATAGATGTTTTTGCATTGTTTAGCAAATATATATGAGCTTTTAGCTTTTTAAAAACATGATTTTGTAAAACGTGCATGTATATCAAGTCATGTTAGATTTAAGGGAGATAATTCATTCATCTGCATGTAACTAATTTGTTTCAAAATAGATTGAACATTCATTCTTCTCAATCACAATCTGTCTTACTTATACATTTTGAATATATTATTTTTTTAAAGTAAATTATCCTGTCAAAGTAAAATTGTTGAGTAAATTTGCGACCCGAAATTTGGTCCTATTCTTTGGACCAAAATTCGGGTCAGCAATTTTCCTTTGACAAGATTTGCTTTGAAGTAATGTTTTTTTGACACTTTTATAAGATAATTATTATTTCTAACCATCTCAAAAACGTAACAACCAAAACAAACAACATTGAACACCCCCCCCCCCCCAAAAGACCTCATACTTATTTTTAAGCCAAGAGGCAGTGAGCGTGGCAACTGGATCAACTATAAGCCCCTATCAATGACTTTACCCATACCTATTTTCAAATCAGAACTTGGGACCCTGGGAACTGGACTCACCAATTATATAACTCCCTAACTATGACCTCATATCTATGTATACGCTATATATTCTACAGACTTAATATCTTACCAATTGTACCAATATACAATTGTTTAGTACATAATGTAAATATTATTTTCAATGATAAATACATCAAACTTTTGAATGAAAGTGAAACCTATATATTTTACAGTTTTGATTACTGTTTTGATTTACATTTACTATAACAATCAATTCACTTGATGTTTCCTCCGATAGTTGCTTCTTTTTTGTACCAATCCTAAATTTTTACATTCTCAGCACTTCCATAATACCACAACAGTTTCTATCTCTGGTCAAACAAGGACCAACATTACACTCCTCACATTTCATAACTGTCTTTCTACTAGGCAGGCGAAGGAACCCTTTGTATATTGGCTTTAGCATTACACTGTATTTATACAGACACATTGTACTCTCTTTTCTACGGCGGCGTATTAGGGTCACTATATAGTTTTATTTATCTTGTGCGTACAAGTTAGTATCTTGTACGTACAATGCAAGTTAGTATCTTGTACGTACAAGATAGTATCTTGTACGTACAAGATAGTAACTTGTACGCACAAGTAAGTTTACAAATCACAAGCATACCGTGATTAAAGGGTTTTATAATAGCATGCTACAGTGGTTTTCTTAAAACCAGTTCAGTATTTAATAGTACGAACACATGACGAAACATCTGAACCCTTGTGAATAGGTGACACAATAGTTATAGTTCTACAATCTCTCGACTGAACAATTACATATCTATCATGTCTATATGCCATCTAAAATCACCTCTCCAATGTTCAACAGAAGTTTTAAAACATAATCACACTGCTGAACTATTTTCCCTTACAGTACCAATAAGATATGTCGATTCGGATATTAAGTCATTTATTAGATACACAGATGTATCAAAAAGTGTCTACAAATAAATGATAACTTTGATACAACAAGGAAAATATAAGATTAAAAGCAATACTGTATGCTAAACCTTTTACCTTGTTAAAAGTTTCTGACTTTTCTTACCCCAAGGAAACAAACAACATGCATATCCCTAATCCGGTTTCAGTATTTGCAAGAATCCATATTTTAACCAAACTCAATAGATTTAGATTTTATAAATAGTCAACTGGATATTCTATCCATTGTTGGTATCTTTGTAAATGACATATATAGTATGCCAATAAACCAAAAGCAAAACAAAATCAGATAAATGTGAGAAATTGAATAAAAAACATGGTTAGTACATTGTACTTTCTTGTTGGCCCATGTTGACGGTGATAAACCAGTTAATACATGCCTAGCATATAGGAAAGTGCAATTAAATAATAATAATTAATCATTTTTGTTTGTTTGTATTATTCACCAAAGGAATTGAAATACAAATATGTAATAAACAAGGGATAATAAATGAAGTGCGTGTTTATGTTACATACAGTTTATAATATGTGTACTAGACATTTTACATTGAAACAAAATCCCAAATCAACAGTAAATACAACAATACACACTATTTTAACTGACTAACTATGCATGATTTTGCATTCTTTTTTATTGATGTATTAATAAATGGGCAAGTATTTACATAAATAAGTATATTAATTACAAGTAAATTGAAAAAAAATAAAAAAGTGCATCACTACAGTTTCTAATTGTCACATATAGTATTTTATGACCAAGAGCTTGTTAATAATCATGTCATTTCCGACTGCTCAAGAATTAAGCTCGTTCAGACAGTCAGACACCAAGAAAGACAGAAGTATTAAAAAGAAAAAATAAAGTTTACTTTTTAGGTCACCTGCATCTAAAACGCTATCCCTCCTTAACCGCAAAGTCGTTTAGCTTTAAAATCCTACTTCTCTTTAACTCTTGGTTGGATAGCAACCAAATGGTTTGAAATATGGTTGCGCAAGGCAATCTTATTTTTATGTAAGTGTGCATTGTCTGACTCCTAGGGGTAGAGGGGCGGGGCTCCAAAGGGTAAATTTTCTTAATTTTAGCTATAAAATCCTTCTCCTCCTTCATCCTGGAATTGATGGCAACCAAAGGTTTGAAACATTGTTAAGATAGGACAGTCATATTTTATATAAATTATCATGATCGGACCCCTAGGGGAAACAAGACAGGCCTGAAATTTTCTTGATTTTAGCTTTAAAATCCCACATCCTACATCCTGAAATGGATGGCAACCAAATTTGGGTTGAATTATTGTTGGGAAAGGACAATACTATTTTATATAAACTTACTGTCCTTGGAACAGATGGGCGGGACTCAGTTTAGGAAACTTTAATGAAATTTGCATTTAAAATCTTACTCCTCCTTAAGCATAGAGTAAATTATATCCATATTAGGGGTGAAAAATCATTTGGGAAAGACTTGTAAGGTTTTATATAAACGAGTTAAGTCCGACCCCTGGGCTCAGAACGAGAAACTTCGATGATATTTAGCTTTTAAATCCTATCCTCCTTAACCCTTATGTGGATTGCAACCATATTTGGTGTGAAACATCATTGGGGAAGGACATTCCTATTTCATATAAACAAGTTAGTGCCGACCTCTTGAGACAAAGGGGCGCGGCTCAGAATGGGAAACTTTGATGAAGCATTACAAAATCTAAAAATCGAGCCTCTTTCTCGACTAACTTACTATCGTTTGAACAATTGGTCAATTAACACTTAACTCTGTAAGTTAATTGACGAAATACAAAACCAGAACCGGTTAATTCTCTCGAATTTTTTTATTTGTGCTTTAGAAGATGCTACATTACTGTTGATTTTTCTCTATCGAAATCGGAGCAAACAATTTGTTTCTCTCTTTTTTTTCTATTTGCACTCAGAGGTGAGATGTCAGACATCGTCGTTTTTATCAAAACACGAAATACTAATGTATTCACACTCGTTCGTCATCCATACACTTTTAGCAATCTAATTAAGGTCATTCTCCCGTGCTAACACATTTTGTTCATCACATTATATTACTTACACTTTTTATTGGTAATCGCAATTACATAATACAAAAACTCTTTTACAACTATTTCTTTCCTTTTCACTTCAACCCATTCATCATCAGTATATTATATAAATATTCTTCTTTTCACTACTTTTTAGCTCACCTGGTCCGAAGGACCGAGGTGAGCTTATGGGATACCGCAGCGTCCGGCGTCCGGCGTCCGTCGTCCGTCAACAATCGACTTCTTCTCCATAACCGCTGGTCGGATTTCAACAAAATTTGACTGGTAGCATCCTAATGGGCTACTAACTGAAAATTGTACAAATGATGGGGCTGATCCCCCGGGGGCCTGAGGGGCGGGGCCAAAAGGGATCAATTTGGCTATTTCCATATAAACGACTTCTTCTCTGAAGCCAAGCATGGGATAGCACCCATAATGCAATGGTAACATCCTTATAGGGTGGGGATTCAAAATTGTACAAATGATGGGGCTGACCTCCTGGGGGCCTGAGGGGTGGGGTCAAATGGGGTCAATTTGGCTATTTCCATATAAACGACTTCTTCTCTGAAACTAAGCATGGTATAGCACCCATAATGCAATGGTAGCATCCTTATAGGGTGGGGATTCAAAATTGTGCAAATGATAGGGCTGACCCCCCTCCCGGGGGCTTGAGGGGCGGGGTCAAAAGGGGTCAATTTGGCTTTTTCCATATAAATGACTTCTTCTCTGCAACTAAGCGTGGTATAGCACCCATAATGCAATGGTAGCATCCTTATAGCGTGGGGATTCCAAATTGTGCAAATGATGGGGCTGACCCCCCGGGGGCCTGAGGGGCGGGGTCAAAAGGGGCCAATTTGGCTATTTCCATATAAATGACTTCTTCTCTGCAACTAAGCATGGTATAGCACCCATAATGCAATGGTAGCATTCTTATAGGGTGGGGATTCCAAATTTTGCAAATGATAGGACTGACCCCCGGGAGCCTGATAGGCGGGGTCAAAAGTGGTAAATTTCCATATAAATGCCTTTTCTCTGCAACTAAACATGGGATTACGCTCATAATGTAATGGTTACATCCTTATAGGGTTTGGATTCAAAATTTTGCAAATGATGGGGCTGACCCCCCGGGGCCTGAAGGGTGGGGTCAAAAGGGGTTAATTTAGCTATTTCCATATAAACGACTTCTTCTCTGAAACTAATCATGGTATAGCACCCATAATACAATGGTAGCATCCTTATAGTGTGGGGATTCCAAATTGTGCAAATGATAGATAGGACTGACCCCCGGGAGCCTGATAGGCGGGGTCAAAAGTGGTAAATTTCCATATAAATGCCTTTTCTCTGCAACTAAACATGGGATTACGCTCATAATGTAATGGTTACATCCTTATAGGGTTTGGATTCAAAATTTTGCAAATGATGGGGCTGACCCCCCGGGGGCCTGAAGGGTGGGGTCAAAAGGGGTTAATTTAGCTATTTCCATATAAACGACTTCTTCTCTGAAACTAAGCATGGTATAGCACCCATAATACAATGGTAGCATCCTTGTAGTGTGGGGATTCAAAATTGTGCAAATGATAGGGCTGACCCCCCAGGGGCCTGAGGGGCGGGGTCAAAAGGGGTCAATTTGGCTATTTCCATATAAATGACTTCTTCTCTGCAACTAAGCATGGTATAGCACCCATAATGCAATGGTAGCATTCTTATAGGGTGGGGATTCCAAATTGTGCAAATGATAGGACTGACCCCCGGGAGCCTGATAGGCGGGGTCAAAAGTGGTAAATTTCCATATAAATGCCTTTTCTCTGCAACTAAACATGGGATTACGCTCATAATGTAATGGTTACATCCTTATAGGGTTTGGATTCAAATTTTTGCAAATGATGGGGCTGACCCCCCGGGGGCCTGAAGGGTGGGGTCAAAACGGGTTAATTTAGCTATTTCCATATAAACGACTTCTTCTCTGCAACTAAGAATGGAAGAGCACTTATAATGCAATGGTAGCATCCTTATAGGGTTGGGATTTGAAATTGTACAAATGAAAGGGCTGACCCCCGGGGCCTTAGACGGCAATACATGTAGATGCGAGGTCAAAAAGGTCAATTAGGCTACTACTTTCATATAAATTATTTTGTCTCTGAACCTATGTATTAGATAGCATATTTGTATGGTATCAATAGCATCATTGTGTGGTTGTGATTCAAAATTAAACTTTGGAAGTCAATTTTGCTTAGTTTTCTGATTGTCAGAGTCTTGTGATAATTACTAACAAAAAAACAGGTGAGCGATACAGGCCCTCTGGGCCTCTTGTTATTATTCCGATTTTGGCCATTAATAATTCTTTGTGATCACGATAACTTGTCAATGAGTATATATGAAACGACCTTAATGAAACTTTGTGCATTGGAAGGATCTCGGACGAGTTCGAAAATCGGCAAGATTTGACTTATTAAGTAATTTCCCTTTGCAATAATAATCAAACGACCATGTGAACACGATAACTTGACTCAATATGCACTGAGCTTAATGAAACTTTGCATCTAGCCTATATTGGAAAGACTCCGGACGAGTTTGAAAATCGATTTGATTGGACTGTTATTTACGTTGTTATTGCCCTTTGCAATAATATTAATCATTTGACCCTGTGAAGACGATAACTTTCAGCTTAATGCGACTTTGTATTTAAACTAACATTTGAAAGATCTCGATCGAGTTCGAAAATTGGCTTGATTCGACTGTAACTTACAGAGTTAATGCCCTTTGCACTAATAAAACTATTTGACGTTGATAATGAGTAAATATGCACTCAGCTTAAAGATGCTCCACTGCTGACAAATAATATTTTTCCTCTATATAAACAGGAGCAGACGAATAATTATTTTCTTAAATTACAGAAGTAAGCTTTTTATATAAAATAACAAAAATAAATAATTACATCTCGAAAAAAATTGTGGCACTATGTCCTATATTGAATGCAGTACTGATTTTGCATGCACCATACGCAAATAAATTATTTCATATTATTTCTGTGTTTATTAGACATACTTGATTAAACACCAATTATTGTTAAAGTGATGATTATCGCTTATGCTTTGTCGGCGATGGATTATCTTCAATAAAACTTTGTATGTAGACTAACATTGGAGAGATTTTGCCCTTTAGACTCATATGTATTATGTGATCTTCGTTGTGAACATGATGACTTGTGTAAATATTCACTAAAATTAAGGAAACATTGTACACAGACTAACATTAGAGCAAAAAACAAGATTGAAAAATTTTCTTACTCCATCGTAACTGGTGTTATTTCCCGTGCAATAATAATTATCATTGCAACTTGTAAACACAATAACTTATGTAACTTAATTATTCACTGAACTTAATGATAATTTGTATGCAAACTAAAATTCAAAGAACTTGAAAATGTTTAAAAATTGACTTGATTTGATTGTAAGTGACGGAGTTATTGCTATCTGCAATAATATTCATTATTGTAATTGAAAAATTGCATCCATGATAAAGTAATAAATTCATTGTATTTTGAAGTTCTTGATGTGTTATGTAAATATTTTTACGTTTACAAAAATGGTTCCTTTTTCGTAAAAAGAACAAAAGACATCTGTTGGCTAGTAAATGACTCAACTAATTTCTATCAAATGTTAGGTGACCGTTAAGGCCTATATGGGCCTCTTGTTTCAATTCCACCCTTTCTATCTCACTCGCTATCAGATCCAAACGTCATATAATGTACTTAAAATTAACAACACAAATTCCTCCACACCTCATCATACATACACACATACTTCCTTGCTTAAAAACTAAATATGTTTTCAAGTTTTATTCTTACCAACTAAGTTAGATTATACATAAATATATACTTTAATTCTTAAACACCTGATACATAAATAAGACCTCACATACATACTTTCACTCTTTATTTTATTTTTTCCCTTCCCTTTTTCTGAACTCTTTTTTATTCTTAAATTTGCTTTAAATCATAGTGCTTTTCTACACCCCTTTATTTATATCACATTCTATACAATGTTGTCAATAACAGATCTTGCCAAATTTGGCTTATGAGACCAGTTAAAAGATGGTCGAAGTGCAAGGGTGTTTAAACGATTTTATATCGATAGATTGCACTACCCCTATCATAATACTTAGCATTACATATATACCATTATGTTGTATGTATGCATCAATTGCACGCACACGTAAATGCCGAATGCTGGGAGAAGTGAGGAAGTGGTTTGTGAGAGCCCTACCTAGTGATCACTTATCCCCTTCATAGGCATACACCCGGTTAAGGCGGTTCATGTACCGCGGGGAAAATCGCTTGTACGTTGGGGATCGCTATTTTACACAATATTAAAAATGTTTGAGGCATCTTGTTATCAAAACATGTGCGCCACGGAACATTAGACTTATCAATGAGCATTTTCCAGTAGTTGTTTCCACGGGAGGCCTGGTATTTTTCACGATAAGTCTAGAAACATTTGTGGAGTTGATACAGATCTGGGAATTATTGCAATTCGAATGCATTGAGATTTATTTCATATATTTATTTCATGTATTATTTCCTCTCTTATATATCCAAGCTATCATTGTCCTGTTGTAAACTGTATTAATGTGAAATGACGTGACATTTTGGAGTCATAGCAAGATGTTTTGTCTTTGTATATGTGTAAAGTTGTTAAGATATAATAATTATCTTCCTCGTTTAATTATTTACAAATGTTAAAAAAAACAATGAACAGAATATCAAGTGATGTTTTAGCTGACTTTAATAGATGTTTTTTTTACGTTAGGATATTTCAGAAATATATTTACAGGTTTTATCTTTTTCTTTTTAATGTTGTACCGAGCAAGGTCAGGTCTTCAAAGCCTTCCATAAAGTTTATGCCTTCTATCATGAAGCACAAGATATCCATATTAATGACAGGGAATTCATGAGTAAAGTTTGGTGTAAGATTATTATTATTCAGCTATATCATATAGAAGAAATGAAAAATTTAATTTACAAAATAAGATTGAGTAACCATATTTCTATATTGCAGCGCCTCCTCGTCCAGAATTTGAACCAACGTCGATTTCGCAGTATGCTCCCAGTATGACAACAATAGAAATTGTTGATCGACAATTACACGCCGGTCGTGCGATGCCGACGGTAGGATTACCATTCTTTCGTATTACATATGTTTCATAGTTTGTTGATTATTGCAACAGGTTATATATTATTACATGTAAAAGTCCTAAGTATGGACACCAAATATAATACTCTTTGCGTTATTAGCAGTGAAGAAAAAATCCGAGAATGGCGCAAAAACTTGATTTTATCATGACGTCACAAAAGAGGCGTCGACATGCGTAATGATCAAAAAAAATAATCCATTGAAAAATCAATGGAATACTACGTTTAAACGCATTTCATATTATCATGTAGTCTGAAAAATTAATAATAAGCATTAATGTAACTATTTTTTTTAACTTCATCGGTTTATGAAATATATTTTGTTTGCAAACTTTTGTGAGAATCCGCTAGGCAGATTCATATAGTTTGCAAACAAAGTTTCTTTCATGATCATGTTTAAAATAGTGACATAAATGCTTAAACTGGGAAGACCGATCCACAATTGGTTTTGTCACAAAAACTATTTGGCATTGTCTCGTTTCGCTGGTTAAAAAGAAAATTGGTTTGGTTTGTTATCCTTAACGTCCTATTAACAGCTGGTGGCATTCTAAAACTCTTATAAGGATGGATTACAAGTTGATCTATTGTCACTCAAACATGTAAATTAATTGCAGGAGCCTCCGCCTAGAGATTATTTTTGCCTTTCCTTCCTCACCAGCCTGTTCTGTGTCTGGCCTATAAGATTTTGCGCTATTTGTGCTTCTTATGAGGTACTGGTATTTATTTATTTTATAATAACTAGGGATCAATCTAGGTTTGACGGAAACTATCCTTAGCGTAGCGCCAATATCGGATATTTGACCATTCCTATTTTGGTAAGAAGGAAATGTTATTGTAAGATTCAGTAATACAGATTTTAGCTCCATCTGTAAAAGGCTTAGTTTATCATAAACTATATTATAATTGTATGATATATATGAAGACATTTGCAACCAAAAATCTTCCATTTTGTCACAAAACAGTTTTTTTAAAGTCTGGATGGAAATTCAATCCTCGAGGGGAACAACCAATATATGGTACCGAATAAGATCTAGATTGATCCTTGATAAAATTAATTTAGTCGTGGTAAATTGACTTACATTATGTTCGATAAGAACCGTAAAGTTAGATTAATACACAATAGAATCGAATGGAGTTGTAAAAGTTTGAATTAACTCGATTCAGCTGTATTGTGAGTATATTTTGTATAAACCAGGGACACTTGACAAATTTTTACATGAATTCGGGCATAAACATCTTAATAAAGTGTTCCTTAAATGTGTTGCTGATTATATGAAATAATGTGACACAGGTTTTACCTAAAGGTAATTGGTTGATAATCCCCATGTATGATTTGTATTTACATGTTATTCTTATGTCACATGAGACGAATCTCAACTCTCAACCCTCTTTTTCTCAAATACATAACTTACATATTCAACATCAATTCAGTAAACATTTCTCATGGCCCACTCTTTCCTTTATATCCGATTCTCCCTGCCATTTTCTCATACAACACAATTACTTTCAACTTTAAGCAAACTTTCTTCCATGCCTATTGTATTATATGTATTTAATATGCTTTAACCAACTACATGTATCTCTATCTTTATAAACTACAACACAACACAACTTAAATATGTAAATAAAGTCACAAAATAAATAAGTAAATAGCTGCCATGGTTAATTATATTGTGCAGTAATCTGTTCAATCATTTTAATTTCAAATCTAAGTATTATTAGAGGGTAGAGGCTATTAGAATCAGTTACAATTGAAAGGGGCAATAATGGGTGAAATTAAGTAAAACTTCAAAAATCTTCTTCTCCACCCGCAGATGTGGTAGACTCAAACACTCGTCTTAGAATGCATTGTCTTAAGGTCCACTACAAAACAAAAGTCAATTTCACGGCGCTGAGGTATCAGATTTTCCTCTGGGGAGGGGATCAAATTTACTATAGTTTATATAGGGAAAACACATTTATAAACATTATTTGTTCAATTTTCATAGAGAATGAGTCAAACTTTATTGGCAATTATTAGCATGAGATAGCATTTTAACATCATATCCAAATTGGTCCTGTCTGACTCAAAGGGGCCAAACAATTACTGACTGATGGGCCAATATATAGTGTTGATGTGGTTTTGTTTTATTCTCTATCCGAATTCCGGTGACCGTTAAGGCACATGAGCCTCTTTATACTGATAACCAGTCGTTCCATCCCAAAATACCAAACGTTTAACTTTTTGATGGAGTGACGAGTAGCCAGAATAAACGTTCCTCCCAAGTGCGAATGGTAAGCAATTTGCAAAATGAGAGCGATTTGTCAAAAGCGACAAAATTTTAAAAGAAATCCGTCAGTTGTAGACAAGATCTCCTCAAAAGCCATGCAACTCAATTGTAAGTATACATGCAGGGTGGAATTATTCCAGTTGTTTGTAATTTGAACAAAATAATGAATTAGAATTCTGAAACACTTCGATTTAGGGATGTTGTTTTATTTCCAGACACAGAACAGAGTCCTGAATGGTGATATGGAAGGAGCTCGAAGCACTTCACGAACGGCACTCATATTGAACATTTCAAGTATCCCAATCGGTATAGGAATCATTATTTTCTTAATTATATACGCAAAGTACGGAAGCTGACAATACCCCAGACAAAAATATCAACAGCATGACTAATGATTGCCGCTTGATCGCAGTCAACGTCAAAGGGAAGGTTGCCCAGTTTAACAACCATCAACCAACGAAGGCAATGTATCTCCGACTATGTTATATATTATTTAATATTATATTTATATTCCCTTGATTGCTTGCTTACATTGTTGTGGTATGAGTCTGAACCATTTTTCTTATTGTTAAATTACTAAGCATGCAGTTACTAATGTTATTCAATGAAATATGACTAACTTTAAACTTTACATGTCGTTTAACGATAAATAATAGACAACAAAATATTTGCTTTGTTAATCTTTCAAATAATAATTACGTACCAACTTATGCAGCAATCATCAACGAAAATACTTTCAGATTAATGTATCATCACATATCATTCAAATACAGGAATATTATAGAAAGCGATTTGAACACATGTAAATTAGTCTCACCCAACCACAAAGCTTCAGTTGAAATCGAATTTGGACAATATAGGAATTCGCTACGTTTTCCCACTCCTAACAGAGTATAAACGCAAAATATTTAGAATTATTAACAAGTGTTACCGATTGAATATTAATCCGATTACTTTGGTAGATAAATCGGATCTAGGTTGGTAACAATAGTTTGATTAGTTTTCGGAAAGTAAACTGAACTCGAGAAAAAAAGTGTGACAACGATCAGCTTATTGTTAAAGTTACTTTAGAAAGCTAAATATAAGAAGGGAAATACATATAAACAGTACAGAATCAAAATAACATTAAAAAAGAAGTAAGCATTGTTCATGTAGTATTGTTTTAACAGAAGGATTTGCTATCAAAGCATCATGGAATTAATAAAAGTTTTGGATATAAATCAGTGTTTGTTTGTTTATGGGTTTATCACTACCACCTTTTTTTGTTTTGTCTCTGTCTCTCTGGCAGCATCCTTAATGAGAAAGTACGAAACAAAGGGCAAGAGGTCCACTGTTATAACACATCTTCAAAACACGCATGCCCCTCACGCATGCATCACATCGCATACACGAGAGGGCGTCCTTACATAACCCTGGCTGGTATAGGACCTTACTCTAACCAACCATCCATATATGAATGTGTTCGTGATCTGTACTTATAGCTTGAAAGGAGGGGTATCACTTTTCGCCATTTTGCGGCCACTCAGTGAATATATTGCATGAAGATTCCATAGGGTCAGCTGCATGTTGTATGTTTTTCAGAACATCCAGATTTTTTATCTGGGTTCATGGTAATGTCAGAGGTTAAGTGATGAAAACTAACATTTTTATTGTTTAAGTCCTCATTAATTAGATTTTAGAATAGAGATACTGTTGTTTGCCGTTTTTGCATGCAAATCTGTTGGTTTGTAAAGTTAAGTTAAGAAAACTGATAAAATGTTAAAAAGTAGGTCACAGTGCCCTAGTGAAACATTATATATATATGCATCTATACACGACCTGCTTAAGATGATTACATCGTATGGTCATATTGACTGGGTCACATGGATAAATTAGGTCATATTCAATGAGCCTCTTGCTATAGCGCTATCTCACTTAAGCATGTCGCTGAAGACACCAGAGCATTTATTCCAGTCCGTCACAGTATGCTAGCAACGGTTTTCAACCTTTTCGATCACATCCATAGGGGACAGCAGACACACCTCTAACGCCAGGTGAACAGGGTAATAGGGATCACGTTAGCATCGTTCAAACCATTAATCACGTGAATAGTTTCAACCAGTCGTATGCGCGTTTATGTGCTCGGGAATAGCGTCAGTCAAACTGTGAGCGGAGTTAAGTCAACAACGATAATCTTACTGAGGGCGGAGCTTACCTGTTTTGGCTGTTACACATTCAAAACGTATTACTACAAAAGCTTGGTATACAAATGTAACCACTTGTTTCGCTACGACCGTAGTCATTAACGTAGAGTAAGAATGATACAATTAATTTGTTTTGCTCTGGGTTCGACTGCCGCGTTAGCTTGCAGATTCCTATGTCTCGCTACAATATTCAAAGGTACTAGTGAATATGGACAATGGACGACATCAAATTCATTTAACAGTTTATTAATATATAACATGTGTAAAGGTGACAACAAGAAAATACCCGCGTGGCTCAGTGGAAAGTAGTGTGTAATGGACAGTTTTGCTGCTAATATTCTTACGTTTTCGCTATCAGAATTAACTCCTACCCATCAATGAAAGACCGAGCACGTGGCGCTACACACCGGGCCGATTATCGATAGTTTAACCTCCAATTTCACAAACACCGTTCTCCAGCGAAGATTCTCAAAATATCTCCTTAACGGTTAACCCCGAAACTCAACACAGGAGGCTCCCACTCTTTTCCAGCCTACCAACGGCTCTCAACACAAGAGTGAAGACTTTTAAATACTATCGAAACCCGTCTAAAAGCGAGACATGCCAAGTCCGACATTGCACAATTTCACAAGTATTTCAAACTCAAAAATATAGCAAAAATATCGACTGACAGCGAAAAATACACACACGGTAATGTTAATGCATTTCCATACTATACGATAACAGCAAATTAGGGAAAGGATGGGCGACAAATATATAAAAATTACATAGGATTCAAAAACACAACCCTCACCTCTCAAGGCCCGGTAGAAAAACTGAAAGCCTCGGCGCAGTCCCGAGATCTCGTGCACAGCAAATTCCCGCCAAAGTCCCGGTTAATATAATTTCCGGAAAATATAGCAACGAAGCGCACCGCAGCTTCGTTACATACCCCCCAACCACCTAGACAGGCTGCGACCCGTAGCCGTAAAACTGATCCAAGGGAGATAATTTGGAAAAAAATTACCCAAAAAGTTCCTAACAAAAGTTGAAACATTTAAAGCCAAAAGCAAGATGCACAAATTTCGAATTTGGAAGTATCCAGTTCACGAACTCGAACTAGAATAAAAATAGAATGAAAAAAAATAGGATGGAAAAAAAACAAACTAAATTTTAAAGAACCTATCTATCCAGTTCACGAACTTGAACAAGAATGAAAAAATAGGATGGAAAAAACCAAACTAAATTTTAAAGAACCCATCAAGGGGAGGTAATTTAAGGAAAGAAAAACCTTAAGTATACAGAGTCAAACATCTCTTAATACAGGGAGGTAATCCAAGGAAAAAAAAATAAACCCCAAAACTTTGCACAAATACAAACATGCCTAATAAGGAAACGTCAGCTAAGGAAAAAGAAAAAGAAAAAAAAAAACTACCTATATTGTCCCCCCAACCACCTAGACAGGATGCGACCCGCAGTCATTATCCTTCAATTGTTTCTCACTGGCCAAAATCTCCATCATAACATGTACAACAAAAAAAAAAAAAAAAAAAAAAAAAAAAAAACAATTGTACAACAAGGTACCAAAAAAAAACAAAGGAGGTGGACTCTCTATATAACAATTATCCTGAAGTGGAATTGGGATTTAAAAAGATAACAATCATCCCAATGCCAGTACACAATATTAATTATATCACATCACAAGTATAGAACATGTACAAGTATCACCGATTAATTATCCCTAAGATGTTCAACATTGATATTCTTGCTAAATAACCACAATGCTAGCGCATCAAAGGTTAAGACAATGAAAGTATTATATTTCATCAAGCAATCCTGTACAAATCTACGAATTTTCATTTTCAACCAATTACACAAGTATTTCCTTATCTTTTATTTATCTTTATGGTTTCCCCCCCCAGATATTTAATTATTACATCTTTATTTCGTAACACCACCGGTACGTACCCGAAAACATTCACTATACTGTTGTATTAAATGTAGTTTTGTCAGAGACAAGCTATGAAACCCCCAGACAGCTCAGAGAGTCACATGAGTTATGTGCCCTTGGTATAGGTAGTAGCTGGTGGCTAGCAAACTTCAATACTCAGCTCACCTGTAATATCACTTACTTTCTCTACGAGTACATCAATCACATCTGCTTAGTAGCGATTATATATATATAGCTTAGGGCATGGTTGTTTTTCATTCCTTTTCTTTTGTATTTCTTTCTCTTTGTATACTTGTTTTACAGCCCTAGCAATCAACTGCAGATGCCTCGTATATATATATTGTACTACCACCTGATGTATGTACAATGCCAAGTGACCTCGGAGCAGACTGGATAATTTCAGCGCAGAAATGGGTGCTAAAAGAATTGTAACAGGCACCCTTGCTTACTTTTGCAATAAATGTATATTAGAAGATGTTGTCGAGTATTACAATGGTGAGACCATAATAATTGTTATTGTGAAATGGACATCAATCAGCAATTGATTTTACCCCTAACATATATATTTGCAAGTGTTACACTTTCCGCTGAGCAAAGTTAGACACCACCAAACATAACTTAGAGAGTTGAATAATTTTCCAAGGCAGAAAAAGTTTAGGCTCCATGTCCCGGAACTCCGTACACGAAAACTTAGATAAACGTAATAATCCCTTGCTGTCATTAACCTTGTGGGTTTCACAAGATTCCAGCATTTATATAAAAAAAACACAGAACAATGTCCCAAGAGTCTTTTAACCAAGTTAAATTTCCTTAATACTTTAAGACTATTCCAAAATCAGAAAAGTACCCATAGATAATTTTTCTTTCTGCCTTGGACACCACCTCCTTTTTACACGACTTTAGAACAAAAGGAAAAAATATGACATTGTGGGGAAAAAAAAGTACACAAATACAAAAACATACAATTAACAAAACAAAGTTTTCCACCGGGCCCTAAACGATCCTACAAGACTGGGGAAGCCACTCTTATGATTTTACTTAACCCAACTCGAATGAAAATTTGGGGTCGACCAGAGACTTTTCCCGTTACTTATATAGCTCCCTCCCAAACTAATTAAGTCTGACCACGTGAGTACAAGACCCCAGTGTTGGTCGTATCAACTCTTAACCACCAAAACCATAGTCCCCACAGTGGCCAGAATACCTAACAGCCAAAAATACCCACCCCAACAATTTTGAATAGGAGAAGTCCTTATTAGGGTTATCTCGTGGTGTTGGTCATGTTAACTCTTAACCCCCGCTGAGACACCCCCAACCACCTAGACCTTCTCCCTAACTAACTACAATTATACCTACAGTCTTATCTACATGCCCCTGGTCGCCCCCACCAATTACACCTAACATTATATACCCCCCCCCCCCCGGTTCACCTACATTACAACCCCCATTATATAGACAATATTATAAACAGACCCCAACCCCCAATTATACCTAACACTACATGACTATAGCTATATTTAGCCTACCAATAACGAAATGAAAAAAAAAATATAAAACATATATGAACATTTCAGGAATACTTATCAATACATTGAAATTTGAATGTTCACTATGCACATTATCCAATAGTTCTGATGCCCCCTGGGGGAAGGGATATTCAGGGGTCGACACGGTGTCCTCCAGACCCCTGTGCTGCGCGGTTCGGGGTTATTACCCTGCCCGATCGGGCCCAAACTATAATGTTCTCCTTGTGTACCACTGAAATTCCCTGGAATAAAGTACTGGGGTTTTTTGTTACCATGGCCAAAAGCAACACCCCAATGTCCCGACACTTATCACATCAAAGTTCCTCCGGGCACTTTATATCACACTTTGTACTTCCAGAATAACAATAAGGACGTCTGGGTCCAGGCAGGGCCGTACGCATTTCCCCAAACCGCTTTTACGTTGTGGCACCAGCAATGACACAGGGGCCTGGGTCCTCTTCCTTGGCTCCTCCCCCCAGGTCAGGGGCACCAGTATACATCAGATATGAAAAACAAGTTGAACAACAAATGTTAGTCCTATCAAATTTAATATCAATACTACTAAATAACAACAACCCCTCAAATATCGAAATCACAAGTTTGTATTTTCAGTACTGGCCTATCAGTTACTACAATAAATCCTACTTAGTCCCCTTTCCCCATGAGCGGCTTCCCCAGTAATACTGTCGCCCATCCTTCCCCCGTACCCTGTTACACGACACCTCCCATGATCATTCGCAATGAA
Source organism: Argopecten irradians (assembly GCF_041381155.1). Taxonomy (NCBI): domain Eukaryota; kingdom Metazoa; phylum Mollusca; class Bivalvia; order Pectinida; family Pectinidae; genus Argopecten; species Argopecten irradians. Next base: position 51,503,297 of record NC_091135.1, on the reverse strand, counting down.
AGTTTTACACAGGAAAAAGCCTATATTTCATTTCCAAAATCCGCACTGTCCACATTCCCACCAGTACTAACGTGAAACGCCTACACAAGTTCCGTTAATCAAGCTAACCAGACTAAATCTAGAATACAATAGAGAAACACAGTGCAAGCTATAAATAGCTCACACCTGAGAAATTATACACCCAAGCGTAACCACTCAACCGAAACGTAAACAGTTCACCTGTATAAATTTCACAAACACAGGGACTCGTCACACCGCCTAGTAAATAAACGAGTAGGAAGTCAACAATCAAAAATTCAAATTAATTAATTAGTTAATTAGGGCCCCACGTTGGGCGCCAAATTGTAACGACTTGTTTCGCTACGACCGTAGTCATTAGCGTAGAGTAAGAATGATACAATTAATTTGTTTTGCTCTGGGTTCGACTGCCGCGTTAGCTTGCAGATTCCTATGTCTCGCTACAATATTCAAAGGTACTAGTGAATATGGACAATGGACGACATCAAATTCATTTAACAGTTTATTAATATTTAACATGTGTAAAGGTGACAACAAGAAAATACCCGCGTGGCTCAGTGGGAAGTACTCCAACAATGTTAGAGGTATAGCACGACGAGACACTTTTGGAACATTACGTCGTGTCTAACCTCTAACTTCCGATAGGCCATTTACCCGATGCTGAGGGTAACATTTTCAACGGCTGACCAGTCGACTCTCATGTTATGGGAGTAAGTGGGAAGTAGTGTGTAATGGACAGTTTTGCTGCTAATATTCTTACGTTTTCGCTATCAGAATTAACTCCTACCCATCAATGAAAGACCGAGCACGTGGCGCTACACACCGGGCCGATTATCGATAGTTTAACCTCCAATTTCACAAACACCGTTCTCCAGCGAAGATTCTCAAAATATCTCCTTAACGGTTAACCCCGAAACTCAACACAGGAGGCTCCCACTCTTTTCCAGCCTACCAACGGCTCTCAACACAAGAGTGAAGACTTTTAAATACTATCGAAACCCGTCTAAAAGCGAGACATGCCAAGTCCGACATTGCACAATTTCACAAGTATTTCAAACTCAAAAATATAGCAAAAATATCGACTGACAGCGAAAAATACACACACGGTAATGTTAATGCATTTCCATACTATACGATAACAGCAAATTAGGGAAAGGATGGGCGACAAATATATAAAAATTACATAGGATTCAAAAACACAACCCTCACCTCTCAAGGCCCGGTAGAAAAACTGAAAGCCTCGGCGCAGTCCCGAGATCTCGTGCACAGCAAATTCCCGCCAAAGTCCCGGTTAATATAATTTCCGGAAAATATAGCAACGAAGCGCACCGCAGCTTCGTTACACAAACTTGTATAATAAAAACAATATTACATGCATGTACAGTCATGACCTACATGTTCATTGTACAAAAAGAGCAAGTGATCTTTGTGGCTTTTACAAAATTTGAAATCACAGAGGACCGAGAGCCAGTTATATACATGCACATGTACATGGTTTGGACATATATTCATAATTTATGTATATGCGATATTTAGTTTGTCTCTGGTGTAATGCATCTTCGATTCGCCAGGGGTTCCGATCACTTACGATCTCTACACCCCGGGACTATCTCATAGGAAAACTGGAGGCAACATAACATCACAGGTAATTTAGTTCTTTGATGTACATCAAAAGAGCCGTATAACAGTACACTGTGATCGATGTGTTGCTTTGATGTTAGGCGTCGCTCTCTATGTAGTCGTGAAAGGGAATCTTTGCTGGCCTGTGATTCGTCAAGCGTTTTTCGCTGAGCTGCCTCCAATTTCACTATGAGATAGTCCAGGGGTGTAGAGACTGTAAGTGATCGAAATCCTTGGAGTATCGAGGATCGGTGTAATGAAGAGTATTTCAAACGTCAAATTGATGTGTATTCTTGAACTACGTCAACAGAAAATGTTTTAATAAAGCTTATCACAGGTCCGAATACAAGGCCACTTTTAAACACTACTGCATTGTATCAACATTCACACAACTAACAATGCGTGTTAGAGGTGGGATGTCCACTTCCGGAAGAAACATCTACACATACAGCTACAACCGTGTATGTTCCAGAAAACGTTTTACGAAGCTTTCAAGATAAAGTGGTGTTGTCTTTCGATGGTTATGTGATGACGATTGACTAAACAACATATTTTAACATAATCTAAATATTTTTATCTGCAAGTGCATGCTAACATATCTTTGGTACAAAGGTGTGACCAAGTCAAATCAGTAGATCCCTTTGAAGTCAACATTGTTTGCGCAACATCACATGGAGTCTAATCAATTGAGGCAACTTCCAAGTGATTTCATTGGCTGTCGTTACAGAATACTACAACATTTGAGGGAGGAGTCTAATCCGGACGCTTGAATGCAGTTCACCGTAATGTTGCTTCATCGTTGGCCATTTAATTTATAAAGTTATAAAGTATCAAATTTAGCTGAATAATAGAGCATATATCCTCATGAAAATATCTGCTAATAAAAAAAATGCGCACGGTTTCTATGTTTTTCAAAAACACCAATAAACCCCTCATATAAGAGGGGGTATTCCGACTCATTGCCACAAAGCTACATATTTTGTAAAAAAATCAAATTCACATGCGCAGACAGAAAAAAGTGGAATTTCCCAAACAAACTTTGTAAGGACGTACACATGTACAAATTAGCATAAAACTTCCGAATATGTGTAAAATAACACAAATGGGCTCGTTGGAACAGGAGTAAGAGCGAGTCAAACTGATAGTTACGACGATTTAGCGATCAATTTTAAAGCATTGTTCAGTTTTTGGTAAGAACTTCTATTTGCTCTCGACTTCACGTCTGATCGACTTCACACTTTACAAAAAATGTAAATAGAAATCGAACACGTGTTTGTATAGTGTTCCATGAGGAGGCTTCCCTTGGGTTGACTCGACAAAACTTGTAAACAAATAAAATACACAAGATTACACGTCAGGTAGTTTGCACGAAAGGTCGAAAAACATACAAGTACAGCTAGTATAATAATGTATGATATGAAAATGTATTGCTCAATACTTTGTTTGTTTGTTTAATTATTTTAACGTCATATTAACTGCTATGATCATGTATGGACGGCCTCCCATGTATGCGACGTGTTGCGTGTATGTTGTGTGAAGTGCGTTTTTGGGAGACTGCGGTATATTCATGTTGTGTCTTGTATAGTGGAACTATTGCCTTTTTATTGTTTGTTTGTTTGTTTGATTTATTAACGTCCTATTAACAGCTATGGTCATGTAAGGACGGCCTCCCATGTATGCGGTGTGTTGCGTGTATGTTGTGCGAGGTGAGTGTACTGGGAGACTGCGGTATGTTTGTGTTGTGTCTTCTTGTATAGTGGAACTGTTGCCCTTTTTATAGTGCTATATCACTGAAGCATGCCGCCGAAGACACCAAGCAACACACCCCACCCGGTCACATTATACTGACAACGGGCGAACCAGTCGTCCCACTCCCTGTATGCTGAACGCTAAGCAGGAGCAGAAACTATCACTTTTATTTAAGGACTTTGGTGTGTCTCGGCCAGGGGACAGAACCCAGAGCCTTCCTCACAGGGGCGAGCGCCCAACCAAATGCCAAAAGTGAGGTGATGTCAAGGGAGACGTTAGGAAGAATAAAGTAATTTAGGAAGAAAGAAAAGATAAGATCCTAAATTTAGTCGCCTTTTACGATCATGCAATAGGGGCAGCAGGTACAATTCTAACGCCCTACCTACAGGGAATTGATACAATTTAATATTATATACAACATTTTTTCAGGTATATTATGGCACCAGATAAACTTTTTTCTTACATAATTGACAATTTATAAAATTAGGTCACTCCGACCTTTTTTTAGACAATAAGTTATATTTTCCACGATGTTTTTTTATTTTTAAAATATAAATGCCTAGTTCATAAAAAATCATTCAAAATTTATAATTTGGTTCCAACAAAACTTGACAAAACAGAAAATTGCCCCTCCTGTTTAACCCCTCATAACTCACAAGGGACTCCGACCTGACTTTAATCATATGTCATATCGTGTTGTCCAACCCCCCGGGTATCTGTAAACAAAAAATAATGCTTATCGGTCATGGGCCCAAATTGACACTCCTCCTTTATATTATTATTATTGGTATATTTCAGTTCATTAGCTTTTAGGCCCCCTTGATTCTCCATATGTATCTGGGTTACGTATGTTAAAATAATTCACAATCTATCCATAAAAATATGTTTGCATATTAATAGTCATTTTACAGGTATGTAATGTACAATATGTACATGTACATGTTAAATCACTAAACATTGTCTCTTGTGCCGGGTTAACAAACTTGAATATGTTTAATATAATATTGGAGTACTGCATGGTTACTTCATTATGCAAATTTCTCAGTAGCTCCAGTTGTTACATTATATTTATATATATATGTATGTCTTGTATTGCACTTTCTACATATATGTTAGTGACTTTGGTTAATTGGCATCAGTATTTATCATTAAATTATACGAATCTCTAATCTTTGACAATTTAACTTTGCACCGTGTTTATTGAGTCCATTTTACGGCAAAATACATACTGTATATAACTGGTAATTAATCAATAAAGTGATGGCAGTGATATTCTGAATGTATTTAAGTACAATTTTGTTCATGTATATCATAGGTATATCGTATTTCTAAATGTGTAGATCTATTGTGTATAGGAATATATATATCAGCTACGAATTTGTGAGCAAGTTAGTTATTAGCTGGAGAAAAGACAACTAACTGATACCGTACTTTATTCAAGCGATATAATAGTTCCATACCCAACTTTGGTGCCCCATACATGCATCTCACTATTTACACTTAACATCTCTTGATCATTATATGTTTAGAATTAGCTGTAAATGAAGCATAATAAATATTTAAAGTTATATGTGCCGTATTTTTCATAGTCACGAATCAAGAAGAGCTTTTGATATGTTATTCAACTCCAAAAGTTACCAACATTTTGAGAATTACAATACTTTCAATGTATAGGTTTTAGTTTTAGAAGTACAAAAGAGAGCTGAAAATGATTTTTGGCAGTACTGCCAAAAATCATTATTAACATCTTCAGTGTAGTGAAATGAGTTCATACGGTCAGACAATGAAGCCATATTGTTGTCCACAATTTCATTGCACATTTTTACAGTATTATTAGTAATTGTAAAGTGATTTCTGAAGGTATGTCTCCATCTAAACGTGTATATGGCATAAAAAACAAGAGTTTCACAGTGCATAACCTATTTGTTCCAACTAACGTTTATAAGGCATTATATTTGTTTGTCTGTCCATTTGAATGATTTTCACAGCTTTATTCATTAAAACTTATGGTTTTAAATAGATAATTGAAGAAAAAATAACATGTCAAAATTTTCGGCCAGTTACGGCACATATAACTTTAAGAAAAAGTAGTCAATGTATGTGGAAAAATGAGTGTCAAATGTTAAATCAGTTGTATAACTCACCGTTTACTCGAAACTACATGTACAGTACCCTCGCTCATGGCCATTCCTGTTTTGTTTACCATCCGGGTATACGTATACACGAGGTATTTTATTTATGGGAATCAACCAGTTTCATTTCAAGATTTTTTTACTAATTGATTATCAATGTAATTAGCCTCATTAGAAAGAAACCAAATGACATAACCTTCATAAGGGATGTTAATGAAGATCTTAGAAAAGTTTTGAGAAAGCATAATGGGACTTTAAGCATACTAGATGTTACTTTATCCGCCATTAAAGTATGCATAACTTGCGCTGTTATGCAAAATCATTGGGGTGTGTATTGTGTACCCTACCAGGAAGTTTTAGTGCTGGCTAGAGACTTGATTGCCTTAAAACGTTCATAACTGCTGTAACTTATAATTCACCAGATCAGGTAAGTTATTTTGATTTGTCATTGTTATCAAAGTACGATATATACAAATCCACTTGGAATTGGACAGATATCTTTGAAAAGTTATGATGATGAGTATCTTTTTGTGTATTTCGTGGATCGTAAGACGTAGATTCTTGTGGTGTTTGTATATGTAGATGTAGAACTCCAACGCAGGTTGAATGGAAGGTATACGTTTATTGGAGTCTTGGGAGTCGACTGACTTTACATAGTAACAACAGCTTTATATACAGCTAAATATTGGTTGTATAATTCATGTTGAATGATACATACATATGTTGTTATTTACAATGTTATTAAGTTACTCTTGACCATTCAGATAAGATGGGACACGGCAGACCCCATGTTATTTAAAATTACTCTTGTCCAGTTTGATAAAGATATGACACAACAGACCACACCCAAGGCTAACAGATACGATCGCTGTTCATAAAGTAATACACAAATATTCGACATCAATAATTCTGTAATAGTATGTAACACATTTAACTAACACCACGATAAGCCACAAGCTGTATAGATTAACATGACCGCCGATAGACCACCAATTATATTGTAAAATTTCTAACCTTCTGATGATAATGCTACAAAGTAATTGTATTTTTATTTAACATGAAAAGTAGAAAAGACAATTATTATAGGAAAATCTAAACTATTAGCATTATGCATTAAAATTGTAACGTATTAATTTCAGGCACCCTCAATATGAGTACCCCTGCATATCAACGCTTTGACAACGATGACGACCCTCCACTTTTTTCAACTGGTATGTCTTATGTCGGGAACTGAAATGAAACGGTTTTAGATAATGCTGTTCATCCTCGAAAAGGTTTTTATACCTTAGAAATATTGACCTCATCTGAGTTTGAAAATATGGCATTTATGTTATGCATAAAGGCATTTTTCACAGTTCAAGGTAAATACATATTTTGGTTTCAATTTGGCAGCATAAACACTATTAGACACCAGCAAACACGTTTTAATGAAGGAATACGTCTTTTTAATACTACGCAGTCAATCGACAAAGAACTATCTATATTTAAACCAGGAAGGTAATTCGATCTTGTTAAGATATGACTCAGGATGAAATATTTTTGTAAAAAAAGTCAAATAGCAAGCAGACGACTATGTATATCTTTGTTAAAGGCAAAGATGTATGATGCCTTTTAAACATTTGTTACAACACATAATTTAAGCACTGTTAATTTGTTTGGTTTTTACCCCACCATCATCAGATGGGGGACTATTAAAATCGCCTTTCGACCGTGATTCATCGTCCGTCCTTCCATCCGTTAACGATATTTTTACCGCAATTTCTCAATTTCCCCTTTGTTAAATTAACGTCCTATTAACAGCAAGGATCATGTCAGATAGGCCTTCCAGGCATGCGGTGTGTTGAGTGTAAGAAGTGCAGTTGTGTGTTTTGGAAGACAGTGGTATATGTATGGTGGAACTCTTGCCCTTTTGATAGTGCTTTATCACTAATGCATGCTGCAAAAGACACCAAGCATCACATCCCACCCAGTCGCATTATACTAACAACGGACGAACCAGTCGTCAAACTCCCTGTATGCTGAAAATCCTAAATTTAGTCGCTGTTTACGATAATGCAATATACTATTTGCATTTCTGAGTGAGGTAAGCGGCATTTTTGTTATGACATAAGGAACACCTGAAAAAACGGCACTTCCTGTTTATTGCCTGACACATTTGTTACCGATGTCAACATGAAACGTGTTGTTTTTGGGGTAGATAACGGGGAAACAACTCATGATAAGATATTAAGTGCTTGAAGAATAAGATATCTTTATACTATTTTCTTTTATTTCTAAAACAGTCATAGATAAAATGTAGGTCTAATTCAGTGCGTCATTGTAACGTTATATTATATTCACACTCTGATACCGATCATACATTTGTACGGAATGCAGATTTAAAATGTTAAAATTCCTCAATTTTCCATGACTGAGAAATTATTGTGGGCCAATCTTTGTGTCTGTACTGCCATTGCAATAAAACAATAAATCGTTCAAAAAGAGCGACTGTACATTACGGAAGAACATCAACATTTGTATGTGTACATTAATATTACCGGTATATGTGATACCTATTCAACACTAGAAACGTTAAAGTACTTTTTTTGACAACACGGACAATTTACACATGACATAGATTTATATGCAAATTGTTTGTTCTGTTTGTTAGTTACATATAAGTTTCACATTAAGGTAGTACTCAGTAGAATGAGAAGAGGTATTACTTCAGCAGATATTTAAAGAAATATGCTCGTCTTCCATTCATTTTTAAGAAGCATTACAGATGCTCCACCACTGCAAATGGTATTTTTCTCTATCATATTACATGATAGCATGAAAATGAATGTAATTACTATTTCATTCATTTTCCACGTTACAAAACACAGTAAGAAAAACAAATGGCATACATGTACTGAAAGTTCAGGAAGTTGTCAATTATAAATACATACATAAACTATGTAAATTTAATTTATATCTTTCTTCCGCTAATCTCCAAAAAAAAATTGGCCACAAAAATCCTCTATGCTTTATTTTGTTTTTTTTTTCTCTCTGAATTTGAAATTAAATCAAAATTTTCAATTTCTTTGTAAAATAAAGTATAAGCTTTCCACTCTCCAATAGAAGGAGTTTTTTTATTTTAATTTACAATAGTATATATCATATTTTAGCAATAATATCAAAAAAATCAATTCATAGCTAAAAACATTGTCTACAATACCAAAAGCCATTATCATTGGGTCTCTGCCCAGCTCAATTTCATAGTTTGATTTTAATAAATTCAAAAAGGATGTCCAAAGAGATTGAACATGGCAACATTCCCAAAAGAGGTGCATGAGTGTTTCTCGACCATCTTTCTGTTTCACTCATTTTACATTGCATTAATTTGCAATTGGTATATATTATTTTATGGAGAAATTTAAATTGAAAGTTTTGAAGTTTTATATCATCTGTAACATTATAAGGTATGATAAAAATCTTATTCCAGACCTCTCTTGGGATGTTGACATGCAAAATCTCCTGCCATGAATTTTGACTTTTAAGTGGATATTCAATAATAGGTTTTAGCATAAGATGGTAAAAGTATTTTGTAATCTTATCATATTTCTTAAGATATTGAATAAATTTGTTTTGATTCAAATTGATTAAGTCATTTTCCTGTTGAAGCAATATACTCTTCCATTGCCTTGGAATTTAATTCATTACACTATAAAATTCAAGAAAATTAATTGTCAGGTTATATTTATCACAAAACCTTTCATAAGTTACAAGTACATTGTTTTCTATCAAATCATTAATAAAAAAAGCTTTTTTCATACCAATGTTTGTAGATAAAAGTTTTGTTATCAATCTTAATGAAATTATTTAACCATAATGGTTGTGAGGTAACTAAAACTGGGGTTGTGGGGAATTCCTCTCCACTTAGCTCAGCCCATATCTTAAAAAATTCTTTCCAAAAAGTATTATTCAGAATGATTTATTGCGATACCTTGTACATCAGGATGGAATTTAATTGTTGCGCTTAAAATTTCAACACAAAGAATGAAAATATATGGACTGATGGGGTCACCCTGCCTAACTCCACGAGAAATTAAAAAAAATTCAGAACAATGACCATTATTTGTCATACAACATGAACTATCATTATAAAAAGTTTTTATCCAATTTAAAAAAGAAAGACCAAAACTATAAAAAGAGAGAGTTTTCAAAATAAAATTAAATTCTAAAGAATCGAAAGCTTTTTCAAAATCAATTAGCAAAAATAAACCTGGTATATTCTCTTTTTCTGTTTTAAATATCAAATCATTAATTATTCTACTGCACTCACCAATATATCTACCTTTTAAAAAATCCTTTTGAGTTTCACTAATGATACTATTTAACATTATTATAAATCTATTACAAACAATTGATGATACAATCTTATAGTCTACATTTAATAGAGTAATGGGTCTCTCGATATAATTTTGACTTACCTTCTTTCGGGATACAAGTTATCATACCCTGACGTTGAGTAATTGAGAGCATACCAAGTTCATGTGCTTGATTTAAAGAATTTATCAAAAAATTAAAGATATCAGCCCAGAAAAAATAGTAAAATTCCACAGTAAACCCATCCAAACCTGGTGACTTATTATTATTCATATTTTTTAATGATTTAAGACATTCGTCATGATTAATTTCACCTTCTAGAATATTTTGCTGCTCAACAGAGAGTTTGGTTATAAAAAGATTATCATTGTTAAAAAATACATTATCTGTATTTGCCGTTTCATTGTCATTAGTGGTATTAGAATAGAGACATTCATAATAATGTTTTTGTTCATTTAAAATATCTTGTAGATCTGTAATTTCATCACCAGTATCTTTTAAAAGCTATGATATAATGTTTTCTTGGTAGTGCCTTTTCTCTAGATTACAAAAAAAAACAACTTTGAACTTCGCTCACCTTCGACTTTCCATTGGGATTTGGCTCTCATTATATTACCTTTTATTTTACTTTCTCTAATAAGTATCAATTCATTTTCAACCTCCTCAATGACTAGAACTTCTTTCCTTTTCTTGATTTAAACTTTCAAGTTTTTGCTCAAGGTTTTTTTTCTATTTTCTCTCTTTCCTTTTTTTAAATGAAGAATAAGCAATTGTTTTTCCTCTAATCATTAATTTCATGTTTCCCACAATAATTGTATAATTAATTAAATTTTGGTCATCTTCTTCGGGATTAATAGCATAAATGTTTATGGTATCTCTAATACAACTTGTAACAATATTTACATATTCTGGGTCACCCAGCAGACTATTACTAAACTTTCATGTTCCCCGCACTTTTGGTTAATTTACAAATTTTAAATTCAAAAATATGGGTGAATGGTCAGAACGATAGCTTGAACCAATTTTAGAACTACAAACAAAGGGAGATAAATCTGAAGATATTAGAAAATAATCTAACCTGGCTTGTTTTCTATGTGGACCAAGCCAAGTGAATAAATGTTTATCAGTATTCTGGTTACACTCAGGCTTATCATATATTTAATGTTATGTACAATTTTCATACTGCCTTAACAGAGATTTTGAATGAGATGTCAGAATTTGACATTTGATATTATTGCTGTTTGACATTAAACTTTAATATTTCAAAGCAGTCAACATAAAACTTGGTTTATTTGTGAATAACACATTTATTAAATAAGGTAAAAAAGATAGAATTTAACTCTAATATTTCAACAGTGCAATATAAAAAGAATAACTTCAGACTAACTCTAGACTTTTTTGTAGATATATATACTTTACATTGGATCAGATCTTCAGCTGTGTGTCCATCTGAAGATGTTCACATGCATAATCACTATTCTTTTTACTGTTGTGTTTTTGGATGGTCCAGGTCCACATCAGGAACCTTTTTCTGAGCTGGTAGATGGACCAAGATACTACTTCTACATTATTTCCCCTTTTACTGCAGATCAATGAGATATTCATGACATGGGAGACTGTAACCTCGATACTCCAGGGGTTGTTTTCATTGTCGTTATATCTACTGGAGACCCTTGAAAACTCAAAGCTGAATTGAAAAGTATGACAAGAAATTTAAATGATATTTCATTTATCTCAAAATATACTGTTGCATCAAGAGATTATTAAAGAAACAGGCCAGACAGTGAGTGTTCTGAGTCCTGCTACACTGTGCAAAATTGAAAACTTTGAGTAAATAGCTTTATTAGAGCTTGTCTTGTGTGTTAAATCTATTTATCAATAATTTATTCTCAGGAAGAGAATAAAGGCTATGGATATAATTTCACCATTTTAAAACTGAATCAAACCCCAATAATAATGATAAAAATATTTATTGATTAAGCATAATATGCTATCAGCATTATAAAGCTTATAGAACCAAAAGATTATCAGTAACTTTTTGATGTTTATGTTTCAAATTTCTGAGTAAGAAGATAACACCCTACAGCCATCCAATCACTGCTTCTCACCATGAACTCTAACACAGCTTGCACAGTTTTCTCCCCATAGCAAATGGTGGCATGTTCAATGTTGCTCTCAAAAGCATGGGTGCAACTCCATATACATCTCTTAATTAGTAATCTTAAATTATCTTAATAAGGAATATACTTCGTAATTGTTTAATCTTTGATGTACATCAAAATAATCTAATAACGGTACACTGCGGGTGATTGGGTGCCTGAAGTTGGATGTCGTTCTCTGAAATCTAAAAGGATGTCTCTGCAGACCTGTGATTGGCCAGTTTTATTCCCCTGAACTGTCTCCAGTTTTAGTATGGGATAGTTTAGTGGTGGATATGGCGTCAGTGATAGTAACCCCTGGAGTATCAAGAAGGACAGGAGTGTAACTTTGAATAAAACCTATTTAAAAGATGCATACCGTACAAAGACTGTTTATATCATTATTTTGAAGGAAACTCTGAACACTGCATTTCTGTTTAAAAAAGACTGTTCAGTTATTACTTTACACACATCTGATGCATTTTGTATTGGTCTGTATCCTATTGGTGGAGGGAAACCTTTCATTGAATACTGGATTCAGTACCAATAACCTTTTAAAACCTGGCAATTATCTTCTATATCCATACAGTGTTAAGCAATTAAACATGATTAAAAAATATCTGTAACTACACACTTCCACATTCAAATCTTGTATCTGATAATTATAATATGTTTATACTGTTATATATTGTAAACAACACTGCGTATCTTAACTTATATATATCTTATATATCTTGCTATGTACTAGTTGTTACTTAGGGAGAAAACTTATATAGGCTATGCCTGTTGTTCAATCCCTTTTCAAATAATATTTGAAATAAAATTTGTTGAAATTGAATCTGATGCAAAGGAACTACATACCAATACTGTTGTTTCGGGTAAAGTACAATTTACCGTCGAATAGTCCCACCTTCCGGTGATTAAGACGTCATGAAACTCAAGTCAAATGATGACATCATAATCACCAGATGGTGGGACTAATTGACAGTAAATTGTACCACATCGTTTTGGGATCTCGAAACCCCTGTATTATTACTATCAGTATTTTTTGTTTGTTTCTTTGATGGGAAAGAAACATGGAGTTGTAATCCAGGACATTTCAACTCACTCAAATGAAGGAAACACAAGCCGTGTAGCTGATAAAGTTTGGGATACAAACAAAACAACAAAGTATTGTCCAAAAATTATGTCATATTCTTTTAAAATCAGTCCTTTCCTCATACGCATTTTAATTTAAGAACTGCTATCAAGTTTTCTATGATTTGTTAACCTGTAATTAAAAATGAACATTTGATTAATTAGCATTTATTGACAGAGCAACATCACATATCCTTTATCATTTTGATACAAATGATCCTTAGTTCAGCAATACAATATATGGCACATGTAATATGATATTATTGTTATTGATAAAACCTTGACTTGACAATCTATACCAAACACGTAAAATTTCAAAGCTTTAACGTGTCTTATACTCTCAGGTACTTTTATGACATATTTGCCGCTTATATCATTGAGATATGCAAATCATCTATAGGGGCAGTAGGTACAAATCTAACGCCCTTCCTGCACTGCTACACTTAAAGTGTAAAATAAAATTACAACTTGACTTCACAGTCTGACCGTATGTACTTATTTCAATGCAATGTAGATGTAAATATAATGATTTTTGTTCTGTCAAAGAGGTTTTAGCTCTTATTTGGACATGTTGCATTTAAACTTATCCATTGGAAGCAATGTTATAAAAAGGTGGTGATGTTTTAGTATGAAAATTATGGCAGATATAAAAGCTGTAAGCCGCAACAATATCTGTTTAACAATAGGTATGTTTCGTTTCGGTACATTAAATTCAGGGAACCCACTATTGTTTAAAACGAAAACTTGAGAGCTCGTCCTCATCAGGTAGGGACTATAAAATGGGCATTAATCAAGAAGACACAACTCGAATAGATCATTCTCCCTAAACACGCACCACGCATACATGAGAGGCCGTTTATATAGTTTATTTTGATAAAAGTGTTTAAACATTCACGCAATTATATACTTTAGATAAAAGCGCATCCAAATATTAATCAAAACATTCTAGTAAACTGCATCACTAAAGTAATCTTTGAAGTTTAAACCCCATAAACGCACCAAACAAATCACACACCTATTTACATATCATTCTGTAATTTACTTATTTACTCATTTTTCACTATTGTCATTTTAAGTCTCGTCGATAATGTGTCTCGAGCACTGACCAAAAAGACCTTCAAAACTTTGTATTGGTTTTATCTCGAACGGATATGGATCTTTACCGTGTAATAATTCTTAAAGTCAACGAAAAAAGAGAAAAATCCTAATTTTTGTAGCCTTTTAAATTCAATAAATTTGTACACATTTTGGTTCCTTAACATGTATTTTTGGTAATTTTTCCTCTCTTATATATCCACGCTATCATTGTCCTGTTATTGTAAACTGTCTTAATGCGAAATGCCACATAACAATTTGGAATCATAATGATTTTTATCTTTGTTTTCTTTTTTTTGTGAGCGGATATTGTATATATGTAAAATACTAGGATACAATAATTATCTTCCTTGTGTAATTGTTTAATAATTAAATCCAACTCTCTGATTGGCAAATTCTTTTTCTTCATATACTATTTTGTGAGAATCCGCTCGCGGATTCATACAGTTTGCAAACAAAATTTGTTTTTCATACTCCTCTGAAGTTAAAAAAAATAGTAACATCAATGATAATGTTAAAAAATTAATTAGAAATCATTAAAAAAAAGAAGTAAAAATAAACCTAGTGATCTGTGTATTTGGCTTTAATTAATGTTTTTAAGTAAGGATGACGAACATTTCAGAAACATCTTTACAGGTTTTATCATTTCCATCTTATTGTTGTACCGAGTAAAGTCAGCCTTCCATATAGTTTATGTCTTTTATCATAAAGCACAAAAAAAATATAAATTAATGATAAGGAAATTCATGAGCAAAGCTTGATGTGTTGAAAAAAGGATTTTTATATTCAGCTATATCATATGGAATAAATGAGAAATTAATTAAAGAAATTAAGGTTGAGTATCCATTTTTCTATATTACAGCACCTCTTCCTCCTACGTTTGAACCGCCTTCGATTTCGCAGCATGCTCCCATCGTGACAACAATAGACATGGTTGATCGACAAATGTACGCCGGTCGTATGATGCCGACGGTAGGATAATCATTCTTTTGTATTACATATGTCCCATCGCGTGTTTACTATTTCAGCAGATCCTTAAGAATGAACAACAACATCATACTCGTGGTATTATTAGCAGTTCATTTTTAAACATATTTATCAAAAGATGTCTGTCACAGTGGTAAATAGTATTAAGTTTTTAATTTTAATGATTGTAATGTTCTATGAAGTTATCACTGGAAATACCGATCCACGGTTGGTTTTACCACAAAAACTACTTGTCATCGTGTCGCATGTTAAAAATATAGTTTACTTTGGTTTATTATGATTAACGTCCTATTTGCAGCTAGTGACTTTCTAAAACTATTATAAGGACTACAACTTTAAGAACTATTTTGACTCTTTCAAACATGTAAATCCATTGCAGGAGCCCCCGCCTAGTGATTACATGATCCTTTCCGTCCTCACCTGCCTGTTTTGTTCCTGGCCTACAGGATGTTGCGCTATATTTGCTTCATGTGAGGTATCGGTATTTATTTATTTTATAATAACTAGGGAGTAATCCAGGTTTGGCGGAAACTTAGACACTTTATACTAAGTTACATTCAAGTACACCTAAGAAGTGATATATAGGCATACAAAAATCATTACATTAATTGCAAGATTCAGTAAAACATATTAGCCCCATCTGTAAAAGCCATAGTTCATGATAAAACATATAACAGTTGTATGATATAAATAAAATATATATGAAGACTTTTGCAACCAAAAGTTAAGTAATTTTTTAGCTTCAGATAGGTATTTTTAAGTCTAGAGGGGAATACAACCTTGAGGGAAAACTAATTATATATGGTAATGAACAAGAGCTAGATTGATCCCTGATAACACCAACTTAATCGTAGTAAAATGACTTACATGATGATCGATAGGTACAGTAAAGTTAATACATATATAAGAATAAAATGGAGTTGTACAAGTTTGAATGAACTAGATTCAGCTGTATTGTCTTTCTTGTATAGACCAGGGACATTTGACAAATGTTTACAAAAGTGTGCCTTAAATGTATAGTTAAATTTATGAAATAATGTAACACAAATCTACCGAAGCAGGTTTTTACCTAAATGAAGATGGTTGATAATCCCCATATATGATTTGTGTTATTCTCGCTTGTTTGTTTTTATGTCTCATGACTCCCAATAACAATAAACATGTAACTCGATTGTAATTATACCTGCAGGGTGGGAATATTCCACTTGCTCCAATTTGAACCAAAAATGAATCGAAATTCTGATACACAGAATTTGTTTTATTTCCAGACAAAAAACAGAATAATGAATGGTGATGTGGAAGGAGCTCGAAGAAGTTCACGAACGGCACTCCTATTGAACATTTTAACTATTGTTATCGGAATCGGACTGATTATTTTCTTATCTTTGTACGCAATTTACAGATTCGAATGGTCAGGTGACCAAAAGTATTAAAACCATGCCTGATGATTGCCGGTATACCGCAGTCAACGTCAAAGGGAAGGTTGTCCAGTTTAACAACCACCAACCAATCACGCCGATGATATTATTTCACTATATATCTATATACACATTTGATTCTTTGCTTACATCATTCTGGTATGAGTTTGAACATTTTTTCTTCTTATTACATTGCTATACATGTAGTTACTTATGTTATTCAATGAAATATTAATAGCTTTTCACTGTAGATGTCGTTTAAAGATACATAATAGATAACAAAATAATTGCTTTGTTAATCTTTCAAATAATAATTATCTAATTTTTCGTACCAACATATGCAGTTAATCATAAACGTAAAGACTTCAGATTCATATATCATTATATTTTATTCAAATATAGGAATATTTTAGAAAGTGATTTGAAATAAATTAGTCTCAATCATGAAGCTGTTGTTAAAACCGGGTTTGGTCAATATCGGAATTCGTCATGTTTTCCAACTCCGAACGAAATATAAACTCAAACTATTTAGAACTATTAATAGTGTTAAGCCTTGTCGGTTGAATACTTTGGTAGATAAATCGGATCTAGCTTAATTACAATGGTTTGAGGATTATTTTTGGGAAAGATAACATTAAGGAGGAAGTAAGTATTTTGCATGTAGTATTGTTTTGTGGAATTAGTAAAGCTTTTGAATATAAATCAGTGTCTATTTGTTTATGTCTTAACGGTTTATCACCACAACTTTTATCTGTTTTGTCTCTCTGGCAGAATTCTTGGCCCTGCAGGTAAGGCGTAAAAATTTTACATGCTGCTCCTATTGCATAATCGTTAAAGGCGACTAAATTTAGGATCGTATCTTTTCTCTTCTTCCTAACCGACTTTGTTCTTTCCTAACGTCTCCTTCGACACCGCCTCACTTTTGACCTTTTGTTGAGCGCTCGCCTCGGTGAGGTAGGCTCTGGGTTCTGTCCCCTGGCTGAGACACACCAAAGTCTATACAAGTGGTAGACAAAGGGACAGAACCTAGAATTTTCCCCAAGGGGACAAACGATAGACTAAAGACCAAATGTGAAGCGTTACCAAGGAAGGCGTTAGGAAGGAAAAGTTAGAAACTGAAAGGGAAAAAATATAATATCCCAAATAACCAACCTAGGGGACAGCAGATACAATTCTAACGCCCTACCTGCAGCACAGGTGAACAGGGTAATAGTGATGACGTTACCATATTACTTTAACACTCTACATACATATGAAGATGTTTAACATTAAAAATATATTAAGTTAGAAATTATATAGAAGTGAAATAATTATAATACATCAGTGTAATTAATTATCGATCATATGATAATCGAATTTTGAATTTTGTACGGTTTTTATAAAACCTGTAGCATCGCTGCAATGCTTTCGCTGTTCAAAATGATGTACAGTTTACAGACATCGTCAAAATTGTGTCTTTTATTTGTATCATCCTGTTCCGAAAACAAGTAGTTCGTTGTTCCTGTTAATGACACTGTTAAACAGATATTAGAAAGTTCATGATAATGTTGCTTCATTGTTGTTCACATATTTTACAAATAACTACGACGATTTCATTTACATAGGTAGATGGCAGTTTGATCATTTCAATTAGTTTCCAAACATATTTGGATAGTTTTATTTTGCAGATTTATAAAAGTGAATGGAACGCTAATTCGGTATGAATATTCGAATAAACGCAAACTTCTTGGCGCTCGCCAACTAGGTTTTTGTTATCGGTCTTCTTGAAAGTTTTTAATTTCATTTATAATAAAATGTTTCCAAGTCACTTTTCTCATTTTATATCATCCCCATTTTATTGAATAATAATAAACAATGTCCAGTTCGTGCTGCTACAACATGAATTACATCAGCGAGGAATAAACCTGGATGATGCACAAAACTAGGCTATCATTTCTGTGATTTAATTTAAAAAGCAAACACAGGACTATGAAAAGGGCAATTAATCCTATATACAAGAAAACGCAACACAAATATATCATAGTCTCCCGGAACAGTGCTACACTCACCTCACATTGCATACACGCTACACACTGCATACATACCTTACCCTGACTGTTAATAGGATGTTAAAACAAACAACCACCACTAAAAACACGACCTTGTCGGACGCACTGTGTGATGTCATAATACGTCATCTGTTAAATATACGGAAGGTAACTGATTTAACCATATTGCCTCTATATCCATATCTAAAATACTTCCTTGATCATAGCGACACAAGAATATGTCTCCCGTTTGGTTCATCTCCAATCTTTTCTGGAACATTCGTATTACCCTGTTGAATAATGTTTCATTTTCGCTGGTTCTTAACATGATGCGAACATATCCCGTATCACCCCCGTATAGGCTTTCTTTCTTTTCTGACCATTTGGATTGTGATTATAACAACAATTATTTTGAAAATTTGTATAATATGCCTAAGTTATGTTTGGCCTTCAGTTGAGCGTTCGACACTGTGAGGAAGGCTCTGGGCTCTGTCCCCTGGCCGAGACACGCCAAAGTCTATAAAACTGGTAGTTTCTGCTTCTGCTTGGCGCTCAGCATACAGGGAGTTGGACGACTGGATCGCCCGTTGTCAGTAAAATGTGACCGGGTGAGATGTGTTGCTTGGTGTCTTCGGCGTTAAAATAATCAAACAAACAAAGAAAAGCCTAAGTTATGTTACGATCAATTATAGTAATAATCATATTACCAAATTGTGAATTAAAACGCCCCTGTGCGGGAAGCTCTCTGTTAAAGTGATAGTTTCTGCTCCTGCTTAGCATTACGGGAGTTTGTTTGATTGATAAACGTCCTATTAACAGTCAGGGTCACGTAAGGACAACCTCCCATGTATGCGGTGTGTAGAGTGTAAATTGATTGTTTTGGGAGACCGTGATAAAATTCGTGTTGTCTTCTTTATAGTAGAAATCTTGCCTTTTTGATAGTGCTATATCACTGAAGTATGCCACCGAAGATACCAAGCAACACACTCCACCCGGTCACATTATACCGACAATGGTGTCTCGGCTAGGGGACATAACTCATAGCCTACCTTACAATTAAGGGCGATCGGTCAAAAGTGAGGCGGTGTCAAGGCTTGGGATACGTTAGTAAGAACAAAATTAGTGAGGAAAAAGAGAAAAGATAAGATCCTAAATTTACTCAAGGCAGACGAAATAATAGATATGAAGAAGAGATAGGATAATATCCTAACCTTTTCGCCTTTCACGATAATGCAATGAGGGTAGCAGGTACAATTCTAACGCCCTACCTGCTATTTCTCTGTTTTTTCCTAACTATTGACACATTCTGAGCTGTTGGAGCAGGCGGAATGTACTGTACATAAAATACAACTTATCCATACATAAGTGTTGACTTAATGTATCGAACAATAGGACAGGACGCCTAGATTGCTGGACACGATTACATAAAGTACATAACAATTCAAAAATGCACACTCAAATAGATTAGACATGAGGTATGTGTATGTGTATTACCACAGTGTGTGTTATGTGTGCCAGGTACATATCACAATGAAATATCTCTACCGCTGCCACAGGCTGGTGATGTGAACACCTACCTATGACGCCATTCCACCAAACACTACCCAGCAATATTAATATACAATTTTGTGATATAATTCATTGTGCAAATGAATAAGATTTTCCAGACTGTCAAACTTCTCAATTTGCGTTATAAATGGCCTAAACAAGAGTCGTCTTGACCAGGATTTATCTGTCCAAAATACAAGATGGCCGCCACTTCAGTTATGCTACTTTTTAATAACTGTTTTCAGAGTAAGGTGTTTACTCTTGAGGTGGTGTGTTACTGAAGTATGCTGTGTTCAAGATGGTCAGGCCTCTAAATCTTCAATGCTATCCAGAAATGTATTTAGTAACAGGCTGTTGATGGCGATGTCCTAAAACACATGAGACCTGGAACTTTAAGATATTGTAAATATATGCTATGTTGCCTGTCTTATTAAAGTCCCAACCAGGAAGTACTACATAGTACCCATAAGTTGGATCATATCTCATGATTTCTACAGCAGTCGTTATTCACTGGATCAATACGTTTATTATTTACTACGGGTAATGTAAGCTAGTTTAAATTTAGTTTATCTGATTTTCTTTAGTAATATTTGCATTGAGTATTTGCTAGATATTTTTTAAAACACTTTGTTTATGCAATTTGCAACAAAAGACGTAGTTACTTATCCATTTCAGGTAGCACCACTATGAGTGCCCCTCTATATCAGCGATTTGACAATGATGGCGAACCCCCTTTGTTTCTAATTTGTAAGTGATTGATATAGTATTTACTGAATTTTAATTTTATTAGGCTTACCTTATTTACCTTTTGTCAAAATATGCAGTCATTATGTCTGTGTACGTTTTATAGAGGTAATGTGTCATTACACGTGTTGGTTATGACTGTGCTATTAATCGTTGTTATTACAAAATATGTTTAGTTCATAATATTCGTCTCAACATTATGAAATTCTGCCAAGTTCGCGCGGTTAAAATTTGAGGTAGTCTTTGTTGAATGAATATAGCCGTGAAAAGTAGAGGCATATTCTGTGACCTAGAGTATATTACTGTGAATCAACATTGAATAACAGGCTCCATGGCCAAGCCTATATAACAATGTTTTTCTACGAGACTAGTTTAACTTCACATATATTACACAACCTGTTTCTTTATTTATGATGTTATTCACACAATGACTTTGCTTAACTTCGTTTTACAGCGACACAAGAGGAGGTCGCGGGATATTTAAATGACCTTTATTGCATTCACCGAAAACCATAAACTAAAAATATATTTTTGCGTGTTCGCACGAAATATAAACATTTAAAGACGACATTCCATCCGATACGATTTGTGATGTGTTAACGTATCCTTTAGTTTTTTACTAAAAAGCAGTCATTGTTCTATTACTAAACTAATGTAAATTCATAATGACTTTGAATAACCATGGAATAATGCTAACGTAAAACATTTAAATCTCTACGTTTCAAACTTTCAATATTTACTGACAGTTGTAAAGTTCGTATTCACGAAGTTATTTAAATGATTCAATTCAAATATTTTTTTGTCGTGTACACGTTTAAAATTTTAGTGAGAAAGATTCCGATCTGGCTCCGATTTCTCGAAACAAACTTAAGTCAAAAACTAACTTAAGTCACAATTGTAAGTAAATATAAGTTTTATAATGGGAAAAAGTTAAGTTTTGTTTCGAGAAATCGGAGCCTACACGGGTAATGCCTATGTTGGTCACGTGTTAGAGTAAAAATAACATGAATATAACTTTAAAGATGCTCCATCGCTGAAAAATGGTAATTTTTCACTATCAAAAACAGGAGTAGACGATTTAGTATTTTTCTTCAGTTGCAAAAGTTACTTATCTTACGCCATTACCACCATTGAAAAGTTTGAGCTTCTAATTTTACATCAAGTTAAAAATATGAAAAATAATTAATTGCATCCCGAGAAAATTCCGTCATACTATATCCTATATGAAATGAAGTACTGATTGCGCATGTACCAAAGGCGAAATCAATTATTTCATATTATTTTTGTGTTAATTAGGCATATATATACACGATTAAAAACCAATTATTATTCAAATGATGAATATCATTTATGCTCTGTCGGCGGTGGAGCATCTTTAAATAACCCTTAAATCTGGTATCGACCTAGAAGTGTGTTGGAATGAGGTTTGAAGTGATTGCCAACATTCAATATTAAATCTCAAATAGGGTATTTTATAGAACACTTATTAAAGATGCTCCACCGCCGACAAAGCATAAATGATATTCATCATCATTTGAACACTAAGTGGTGTTTAATCGAGTATATATGTGTCTAATTAACACCAAAATTATTATATAATAATTTATTTCGTCATTGGTACATGCGCCATTAGTACTTCATTCCATATAGGATATAGTGACACGGATTTTTTTCGGGATGCAATTAATTATTTTTCATATTTTTAACTTAAAGTAAAGTTAGAAGCTCAAACTTTCCAATGGTGGTAATGGTGTAAAGAAAGTAACTTTTGCAACTGAAGAAATATACTAAATCGTCTGCTCCTGTTTTTGATAATGAAAAAAATACCATTTGTCAGCGGTGGAGCATCTTTAAGAAAGATGTTCAAAACAAATAAATAATTCCAGCCTTCTTTCCGGAGCTAAACATACAAGTAATCATATACCAAAAATCCCCTTACATCTCTGCTTTGGCCTGCCCTGACGTCTGCCTATTAAGTTCTGTCAATGCCCGAGATATAGATGATGAGAGTATGAATTGTGTGATTGGTTTGCTTGCAATGTATCTCCTTGAAAGAGCATAATTTCCCCGTTTTATCGGTCGCAGATTCACCGAGCATAGCACATCCGGTCACATATTTGTTTTTCATTATTCTAGGGTAGAAAACACTTAATACATCAACAAAAAGAGCCTTTCACATTGAAATAACATTTACATATGTATGTCCTGATGGAGGATACGTTAGCAAGAACAATAGTAAGGATCCCGAATTTAACCTTTTCCGATACGAACATGCAACGGCACATCATGTACAAGATATTCGTCGAGCTACAGAATAATTTCCAAAAGGCAAAAAGCGTTACAACTATTTTCAGTTGCATTTGCATCATCGCCCCTGTTGCATGATCGTAGAAAAAATCGACTTAAGACTCCTGTACACCAAACATGTTTTTATGAGTTTTGTTTATTTCCATGATCGACCGAAAAAGGAAATGATATGTTATTGCTAGGATGACATTGTCCTCAAGTGTTATGCGTTCCTAACTGCAAAACATGGACTTATAATTGCACTACATCACGATACTCTATGTTGATGGGATTTAAACATTTGTTGTTCATAAATCACACAAAAAAACAATCCCATGAATGATTTGTGATTATAGCTGATCATCAATGATTATTGCATTATACCTTATATGCCCGATCAGGAAGAAAGGTTCTTATCTAGCTTATACTTTTTAAAGTATGTACATGCTATGAGAGGAGTAAAAAACTCCAGTTGGCCTCATAAATTGCACTTCATCAACATTCATTACCCATATTTCTTTACTGCAGCAGGACCTTTACCGCAACATGAACAGACATATATGCCGAATCGGGCTGCAGATATGGCGACAATCGATATTGTCCACCAACCACAGAATGCAGATCCTGAGATGTCAGCGGTAAGACGAAATACTTTTTCCAGCTTCCTTATTCTAACAACGTTTCCTAACATATATTACATGAGTATTTAACCCTGTAAATGGTTACATATTCCGTTGCATTTCTAATAAATGTTTTCGCTGTTTATATACCCAAGCTATGAAATGGAGGGGGCAAATAGCGTAACCCATATATATCCCGTCATGCCGTATTCATCATTGATATATTCAGTCGCGAGTATTTATGTGTTACGAACAGGACGTTTCTAGTTTTAAAACGATCCAGAAAAAGTAGACGTGTGATGTAGATATTTTTTTTCTGTGATCGGCCCTGCAGGTAGGGTGTTAGAATTGTACCTGCTGCGCCTATTGCATTATCGAAAAAGGCGACTAAATTTAGAATCTTATCTTTTCTTTCTAACTTATTTTATCTTTCCTAATGCCTCCCTTGGCACCGCTTCATTTTTGGCCTTGAGTTGAGCGGTCGCCACTGTGAGGAAGCCTCTGGGTTCTGTCCCCTGGCCGAGACACACCAAAGTCTATAAAAGTGGTAGTTTCTGCTCCTGCTTAGAGCTCAGCATAAAGGGAGTTGGACGACTGGTTCGCCCGTTGTCAGTATAATGTGGGGTGTGTTGCTTGGTGTCTTCGGCGGCATGCCTCAGTGATATAGCACTATAAAAGGGTAACAGTTTCATTATACAAGAAGACAAAACATGAATATACCACAGTCTCCCAAAACATGTACTTTGCACAACATACACGCAACATACTGCATAAATGGGAGGCCGTCCTTACATGACCATAGCTGTTAATAGGACGTTAATTAATCAAACAAACAAGTTTCTTGCTGCGGAGTGTGAGACTAATATATTCTTGCTTCCACATGATATAGAATATCTTGTCAATTTACTATATTATTGAAACATACTCTCAAAGTTCCAAAAACAGGACAACCCTCTCTGTTAAATGTCCTGCTTTAAAGAAACAAGTCTTCCCTCTGCATTTGTGGTGAACGTTAACCAAACTCCAATGGGTATAGACTATTTATAACATGTCAATGTATAGATATTCACTTTAGATATTTTAATAATCTATGAACACGTGCTACGTTACATTGCAGCCTGATGCACCTAAAGATTATATGACCCTTTCCATCATCACCTGTTTGTTTTGTGCCTGGCCTGTAGGTTTGTGTGCCGTCTGTGCTGCGTTTGATGTGAGTATTTTACTTTGTTTTCAAAACGTCCAACTCTATAACTCAGAATTAAAACTCATGGTAATAATTAATTAAACCATTGATATAACAGTTTAAATAAGATGAAGTAATGATTTTGTTATATACATGATTATTGAATTAATGACAACATCAACAATTCTCATATTATTAAACAAAACATCAAAAACTTCATACTGAAGAGAAATAAAAACTTTGATAGAAGAACAGAAGTTAAAGCTCACACACTAATGTTAAAATAGAAGCGTGTTTGATGTAGCAGTTTAAATGAAATTTAGTAAATATTCTGTTATAACCATGATTATTGACCTATGAGAACAACAAAATTCTAGAGACCTGAAATTGGGCCTGTGACATGCTTGGATAAAGGGCTACCAAGTTTGTTCAAATGAATGACCCTGACCTTCAATCAAGGTCACAGGGGTCAAATAGGCTGAAATATCTTGATAAGACTTCTGCTTCATAACCAAGAGGCCTAGGAACCTGATATTAGGCCTGTGACATGCTGGGATAGAGGGCTACCAAGCTTGTTCAAATAAATGACCTTGACCTTCATTCAAGGTCACAGGGGTCAAAAAGGCTAAAATCTTTAAATGACTTCTTCTTAATAACCAAGAGGCCTAGGGACCTGATATTGGGCCTGTGACATGCTGGGATCAACGGCTACCAAGTTTGTTCAAATGAATGACCTTGACCTTCCTTCAAGGTCACAGGGGCAAATAGGCTAAAATCTTTAAACGACTTCTTAATACCCAGGAGGCCTAGAGACTTGATATTGGGCCTGTACCATGATGGAATGAAGGGCTACGAAGTTTGTTCAAATGAATGACCTTGACCTTGACTCAAGGTCACATGGGTCAAGTAGGCTAACATCTTTAAACACTTTCTTAATAATCAAGAGGCCTAGAGACCTGATATTTGTCGTGTGACATATTGGGATAAAGGGCTACAAAGTTTGTTCAAATGAATGACCTTGACCTTCATTCAAGGTCACAGGGGTCAAATAGGCTAAAATCTTTAAAAGACTTCTCCTTAATAACCAAGAGGTCTAGAGACCTGATATTGGGCATGTGGCATGCTGGAATAAATGACTACCAAGTTTGTTCAAATAACTTGACCTTCATTCAAGGTCACAGGGGTCAAATAGGTGAAAATCATTAAACGACTTCTTAATAACCAAGAGGCCTAAAGACTTGATATTTGGCATGTGACATGCTGGGATAAAGGGCTACCAAGTTTGTTCAAATGAATGACCTTGGCCTTGACTCAAGGTCAGATTGGTCATATTGGCTTAAATCTTTAAATTACATCTTTTTGATAACCAAAAGGCCTAGAGACCTGATATTGGGTCTGTATCACGATCGAATGAAGGGCTACAAAGCATGTTCAAATGAATGACTTTGACCTTCATTCAAGGTCACAGGGTTCAAATTGGCTAAAATTGTTAAAAGACTTCTTCTTAATAACCAAAAGGCCTAGATACCTTATATTGGATCTGTGACATCTTGGGATGAAGGGCTAAAAAGTTTGTTCAAATGAATGACCTTGATTTTCATTCAAGGTTACAGGGGTCAAACTGGCTAAAATCTTTAAACGACTTCTCCTTAAAAACCGAACAGCCTAGGGACCTGATATTTGGCCTGTGGCATGCTGGGATGAAGGGCTATCAAGTTTGTTCATATGAATGACCTTGACCTTCATTCAAGGTCACAGGGGTCAAATAGGCTTAAATCTTTGAACGACTTCTTTTTAATAACCAAAAGGCACAGGGACCTGATATTGGTCCTGTTGCATGCTGGGATCAAGGGCTACCAAGTTTGTTTAAAAGAATGGCCTTGACCTTCATTCAAGGTCACGGGGGTCAAATAGGCTTAAATCTTTAAACGACCTCTTTTTAATGACCAAGAGGCAAAGGGGCCTTTAATGTGCTTAGGGATGATATTAATTCATATTTACTCTATTTGTTAAGTATGAACCATGCATGATTACCAGATTGCAGGTGAATGATTCGGGCCCATTGGGCCATTGTTATTTAAACTCAGAATAAAAATGGTAACTAATCGTATGAATACATGAAACTTGTCTTTCCTACATATACCTCAAATAAACTGCTCTTTACCATTTCCCTAAACTGATTCATTTGAATTTTCAAATATTTTTCTATTATGTGAATAATGTAATTATGACTGGTTTTTACAAAAGGACCAAAATCTTAATTAAAATATAAAAGTAGCCCCACTCGACGCTCTGTGAGTGAAAGATGTATACAATTATATCTACCTTACTGTTGCTACCTCTTTGTATATATTTATTTATTTATTTCTAGACACAGACCAACAACCTAAAAGGTGATGTGGAAGGAGCTCGAAGCAGTTCACGAATGGCGTTGCAATTGAACATTATAAGCTTTGTAGTCGGCATTTGCGTATACACTTTTATCATTCTGTATATTTTCGGGTTTTTGTCATTTTGACAAAACGTGTAAACCATGATTAATAGTTGTCTTTACATCGCCCTCAACGACAAAAATAAATCAGTCTGCACGACTTCACTTAGACATACAAGGATATTTTAGAAAGGCAAAACAACCACTCACGATAGCATTGCTCTCACCTTTATGCCGATATACGCTCTACATTTTAGTTCATAAACACATATACATAATTATTCTACATGATACAATTATGGCGAGAAGGAGGTAGGTAGTCTAAAATTATATTTTAAAAAAAGCGTAACAGTGATGGCGTTAATCCCAAATGGCTGTTGGCTGTTACAGTGGTTGGTCTGGACGACTGATAGTGAGTACGTAATTGGTATAAACATATAACAGGTCAGAGAAATCACTATACTTGGAAGTAAACACTCAATCAGGTGATCACTAGTTACCCATAATACACCTTCATATTTCGGCCAATGGCATGAATGAGGTATAAGCACGTGACTCTTTTACTACGTTTTTACTACAAAACAAAAAACACGTGTTTTGAACCATTTGGGGGAATATCCCCCGCGGATCATGGTTTCGTTTCCAAAGTCGTGAAACATATTGAATTTCATAAATATATATGCGCATTTATCTTTTTATCGAAGCGTTTGTTATATAAAGGCAAAACGGATTTTTATTACTGTTGTAATGGCCATGTACAATTAATACTGGTTCAATCTATGGATGAAATCCTCCCGGGATGTAGTTATATATCCAAAGTCGGAAACCGCATTGGAATTCATATATACATATTTGTATCTATCTTACCACCGGGGTGATTGCTATATAAAGGCATAACGTTTGTAGTAAAAACGTAGTAAAAAGAGTCGTGTGCTTATACCTCATTCATGCCATTGACCCAAATAT
This sequence comes from Argopecten irradians, assembly GCF_041381155.1. Lineage (NCBI taxonomy): Eukaryota > Metazoa > Mollusca > Bivalvia > Pectinida > Pectinidae > Argopecten > Argopecten irradians. Next base: position 51,474,845 of record NC_091135.1, on the reverse strand, counting down.
GAAGGTGTATTATGGGTAACTAGTGATCACGTGATTGCGTGTTTACTTCCAATATATAGTGATTTCTCTGACCTGTATCGCCAAGTCAGCGTGTATGACGCTTACTTCGTATTGAACTGCGATCAAAATTCCAGAAATTTACCACCTCGATGGTATCCGATTGACCACAATTTATACCATATCCAAAGGGTATACAATGTCCCACGCAAAAATATGTCGTAGTGACTAACTTATACATTTCTTTGTTCCACGCTAATATAATATAGCACCAAGATTTTCTGATTGGTCAAATCAATAACAAACTGTTGTATAAAAACCTCGTCGTACGATACACAATTACTACAAAATAACGCCTTTGTTAATCTGTGAAATATATGAAATCATGAAATAATCATTAATGCAAAAGCTTGTATGTATGTATATATGTAAAATAAAAATTTGCTCATTTTGAACATGAACATTTTAACACTGTATTTCATCACAAACGGATTGTAGTGAACAAAACATTTGTAAAACAACTATCGTCATCGCACGTAAATTTTTACAATAATGTTACAAATTATCGTAACTACATCAATATTTATATTTAACTCAAAGTTTATACATTTTGTTTCAATAAATCGAATGTATTGATGCCGCAAAGATGACACTTGTCGACTAAATCATTAACAACTAGACTTCAACGTCAAAATATGTTAGAAATTCACGCTTGTGTTGCATTTACTATAGGCGTCATACCATGAACATGAAAAAAGCACTCAAAGATAGTAGAACCAAGTGCTGTGGAAGGGGAAGCGTGATCTGCTTCACTGGTCATACAAATCTATATCAAATATTTGTGTCAGGCGTTTTCAAATCAGCAAACGGGTACTGCAAAGGACAGGATATTGCACAATCACAGGCCACAGTAAATGGTACTGCAAAATCACAGGCCACAGTAAATGGTACTGCACATACACAGGGCACGGTAAAGGGTACTGCACAATCACGGGACACAGTAAAGGGTACTGCACATACACAGGGCACAGTAAAGGGTACTGCAAATACACAGGGCACAGTAGAGTGTACTTTACATACACAGGGCACAGTAAAGGGTACTGCACATAAACAAGTCACAGTAAATGGTACTGCACAAACACAAGTCACAGTAAAGGGTACTGCAAATACACAGGGCACAGTAAAGGGTACTGCAAAAAAACACAAGGTACAGTAAAGGGTACTGCAAATACACAGGGCACAGTAGAGTGTACTTTACAAACACAGGGCACAGTAAAGGGTACTGCAAATACACAGGGCACAGTAGAGTGTACTTTACATACACAGGGCACAGTAAAGGGTACTGCACATACACAAGTCACAGTAAATGGTACTGCACAAACACAAGTCACAGTAAAGGGTACTGCACAAACACAAGTCACAGTAAAGGGTACTGCACATACACAGGGCACAGTAAAGGGCACTGCACATACACAAGGCACAGTAAAGAGTACTGCACAAACACAAGTCACAGTAAAGGGTACTGCAAATACACAGGGCACAGTAAAGGGTACTGCAAAAAAACACAAGGTACAGTAAAGGGTACTGCAAATACACAGGGCACAGTAGAGTGTACTTTACATACACAGGGCACAGTTTTGGGTACTGCACATACACAAGTCACAGTAAATGGCACTGCACAAACACAAGTCACAGTAAAGGGTACTGCACATACACAGGGCACAGTAAAGGGTACTGCAAATACACAGGGCACAGTAGAGTGTACTTTACATACACAGGGCACAGTTTTGGTACTGCACATACACAAGTCACAGTAAATGGCACTGCACAAACACAAGTCACAGTAAAGGGTACTGCACATACACAGGGCACAGTAAAGGGTACTGCAAAAAAAAAACACAAGGTACAGTAAAGGGTACTCCAAATACACAGGACACAGTAAAGTGTATAACAGAAAAACACAAGGTACGGTAAAGGGTACTGCAGAAAAACACAAGGTACAGTAAAGGGTACTGCACAAGCACAAGGCACTGTAAAGGGTAATGCACATACACAAGGCACAGTAAAGGGTACTGCACAAACACAAGGCACAGTAAAGGGTACTGCACATACACAAGGCACAGTAAAGAGTACTGCACAAACACAAGGCACAGTAAAGGGTACTGCACATACACAAGGCACAGTAAAGAGTACTGCACAAACACAAGGCACAGTAAAGGGTACTGCACATACACAAGACACAGTAAAGGGTACTGCACAAACACAAGGCACAGTAAAGGGTACTGCACATACACAAGACACAGTAAAGAGTACTGCACAAACACAAGGCACAGTAAAGGGTACTGCACAAACACAAGGTACAGTAAAGAGTACTGCACAAACACAAGGCACAGTAAAGAGTACTGCACAATCACAGGGTTCAGTAAAGGGTACGGCACAAACATAGGGTACAGTAAAAAATAGTTATTATAATATTTCATTGCTAAAAATACATAAAATGCGAAAAGTCAAAGTATATTAATGAGATCATGATTTCTGCACTTTCAATTCTATGGCATCAATGTTAAATAATTTACATGGTATATGAGAAAGTAAATTACTTATACACATTGAAATTGGGTGGGTTTATGACTTTTGTCTTGCTCTATTTTTTATATATATTTATATCAAAATGTTAATTACTATAATTGCATATATTGCATCCGATATTGGAGCACTAACCTATGTGAGGTAGGCTCTGAGTTTTGTCTCCAAAGTTTACAAAAAGTGAGTGGAACGACTGGTTCGCCCGTTGTCAGTATAATGTGACAGGGTGAGGTGTCGTGCTTGGTGTCTTCGGCGGCATGCCTCAGTGATATAACACTATAAAAAGGCAAAAGTTCCACTATACAAGAAGATACAACACGAATATACCGCAGTCTTCCACAACACGCACCTCGCACTTCACACACGCTAGTTAATAGAACGTTAATTGATCAAACAAGCAAACAACAATCTCGATGTTCCGTGACTTCGCTCGTCTAACTAAGCAAGCTATATGAATCTCTTGCCCTTTTTATTGTGTTATATCACTGCAGAATGCAGCCAAAGACACCAATAAATACACTCCATCAGGTGGGTGGCAACAGGCGAACCAGTCATCACACTCCCTTTATGCTGAGCGCTAAGCAGTTGCAGAAACTACCACTTTTATAGACTATAGTGTGTCTCGGTCAGGGGACAGAACCCAGATCCTATCTCACACAGGCGAGCACTCAATCGAAGGCCAAAGTGGGGCGGTGTCAAGGTAGCTGCAATATTGAAATTCAAAAGATTTCTAAATAGATAATGGTGTCGTTTTAGAGCTACAATTGGTGTATATTACAGTTAATGGAACGGAGTAGATGTAATTTGATATGTTTACACTTTTGTATGCATGTTATGGAGTCCGTTTTATATCCTTTGCCTAATAGGCAACGTATACAATATTTAAGTCACAGTCATATTTTATTTACATAACATATAAATAACAGATAGCATCTATGAACATGAAATAAATGGAAATTTATAAAAAGCATAGAATGTTTGCCTGAAGGATTCACTGCGGTAGTGCTCCGTTAGTGCACATAGGGACCATTTCGTACCCGTCCTAATATGTTCGTCATATAGCTACCTGCATGGCACAAGCTGGGTGTTCTGTCGGGTATGATACCTGGTCACCGATGGTCCCTTTCTGTTAACTTTTTCCAGTTTCATTCATGAGTTGAAATTTGTTGGGAATGCTATTTTAAAGTGTTATTTCCCCAAGCTTCCAAAGAATCGCCGCAATCTGCCATAGATAAACCAAGCTAGTTAATATTTACTATATACAGAGTAAGGTGTTCACTCTGTGGTTGGTGTGTTACAGAAATATAATGTGTTGTCTCTAGATTTCCATAGTTATCAAGAAATGTTTCGATAGGTAAAACACCTATAAGTATACAGACTGTTAAAGATATCAAATACTTCGGAAGATGGCCATGTCATAAAACACGTGGAAGTTTAATATGTACTTTTCGTTTATTAAAATTCAATTCAAAAACATCATTTTATTCCAAAGACGTGGAAACGCGGAATCATCATTCCTATATACAAAGGAGGAAACGAGTCTAAACAAAGCCCTGATAACTATAGACCAATTTCGCTACTCCCAGTATTATATAAGATCATGGAAAAACTACTTCACTTTCGACTTCAAGATTGGCTAATACTAGCTCAAAATAAACTTTGTACACAACAACAAGGGTTTCAAAAGAAATTAAGCTGTGAAACTGTAGCCTCCAACGTAAGAGAATGTATTCAATACAACATCGAAAAACACAGTAATGTTTTCGCCGCGTTTCTGGACACTCGCAAAGCGTTTGATACGGTATGGCATGCGGGTATGCTGAAGAAAATACATGACTTTGGTATAAGAGGCCACACATTTGAAGTCATTCGTAATTCCTATACAGACATATCAAGTGCCGTAATGACCCATGGAACTCGATCTCGGTGGTTCGCAGTACGATCCGGAATCCGGCATGGAGGAATGATGTCAACATTTATGTATCTCGTAAACATCAATGACCCTTTGACGGAATTAAAAACAACAAAGGCTGGAGCGAAAATCTCCGAGATCAACTGTGGCAATCCAACGTTGGCAGACGACCTCGCCCTATTGGCTACAAACCCTGCGTCATTACAAGTACTTTTAAATGTATGTGATCAGTACTCGAAAACATGGAAGTTCGAATACAATGCAAGCAAGAGCGCAATTCTAATTCTTCGAAAATGAAATAGTAACCCAAACTTCAATTGGACTTTGAATACAGCCAACATAACTATACAAAAATCGTACAAACATGTTGGAATGCTTATAACTAGTGATCTTAAGGTCGGCAATGCAATAACAAATGGATGTCAAAAAGGACGAAAATCATTCAATCTAATGACAAGGTTTAGACAAGACTGTAAAACTACAAACCCAACGGTCATTGCCGGACTATACAAGAAAGTAATTTTACCCAGTGTACTATACGGAGCGCAATTTTGGAACAACCCAATTTATAAAGATAGTCAAAAACTCAATATCTTCAAACATGAAACTGTCAAAAAAAATCAGTGTTTTCAGAAACGCACTCGTTCAGACATTGCAGAGCCAATGCTCGGAATACTACGAATTGGTGCGGAGGTAGACAAAAAGAAACTTTTTTTTTCTCCATATGCTTATTGCCTTGCCGCCAAAAACTTTAACAAAGCAGTTATTTTTGTTGTTTATACCAATATCTTGATAATTCATCTGTACAAACTGGATTTATACCCGATATTATTGAGATTTTAAAAGATTATAATCTTCAAAATCATTTGATTAAATAAGACAGCACAATTTCCCTCCAAAATTGTGTGGAAAAGACTGGTAAATTCGTCGATATATTACTATGCAAATATGCTACTAAGAGACCGAATGCTTGCGGACGAAGATTTTCTTCGCTTCCAAAAGATACACTGTACGTACAATTCATCGCATATACTAATACTGTGGAAAATACCCTGCACGCATACAAAACGATATGTAACCAAAATGTTAACTTATACTCCAACATGGAATGAGGAAGTATGTAAAAACTGCGAGGAACTGTTTATAGATCATATTCTCCATTTCACATCTAAGTGCCATTTTACAAAAGGGGACAGAATTAATTTTATTATAAAGGTTCTCGATACATATGGACCCGAATTAATATATAATTGTACGTAGATAATCTTTCACATGAATATTTTTTGAGGATACTACTTGGAATGGATTGTGAAGCATTCAAGAATAAGATACAGTCACAAGAAGAATACGAACTTTTCTTAAATGGCAGCGCAGAATTTTCGAAAATCACATCTAGGAAGTTTTACAGCCACAAAAAGTGATTCTCTAGAACAAACTCTAATTAGAGAATACCAGTACCAAACTACCAGATAAATAAAATTAACATGTAATGTAAGATACAAGCATTGTAAAATGTTTTGAAATTTCTTTTGTTTTGTAAATCTCATCTTTGAGGAATAAAAGATTTGATTGATTGATTGATTGATTGATTGATTGTTTCTTTAGTTTCTCTTGTGTTTTAATATTTTCACTGAATAATCGCTTGATATTTTACAAGTGTTATGAAAAACAAGAAAACATTAATAAACGTATTGTTCTTTGTCTATTTCAGCTACCACCACTATGAGAAGCTCTCTATATCAACAATTTGATCATGATGAAGACCCCTCTTGTTTTTAATTTGTAAGTGATTAGATATACGATATTTTTTCAGGTCTAGTAATTGTTATAAAATATATATTCAGTTCATAGGGGTCTTCTCCGAAACTCAGTATTAGATAACACTTATAGTCATATGATATTGATAGCATCATCTTATGGCGGGGATTCAAATTATACAGGAAATGAGTTCGATTTTGCTATATCTAATTGAAAGAGTTTTTGTAATAATTACTTAAATAAACTATGTGAGCGATACATGACCTCTGGGCCTCTTGTATATTAGTAAGTAAACGAAGATTGCACGATTTGTAATTTTTTCACTATTCTGTATATTTCAACTATCTTCTCATGACAATAAAAGTAGCACCTGCTTCAAAATATTTTTTATTAAAGTCACATTGTATACAAGCGAAATTATTCTTCGTCAAGGGAAAATGTCATGCTAAATACAGTTGAACTTTGATAAGCCGAACTTCAATAATTTTATTGTTTTTTCTTTGATTTGTTTGTTTGATTTATTAACGTCCTATTAACAGCCAACATGTAAGGACGGCACCTATGTATTTATTCAATGTGTAGCGTGTGTGAAGTGCGAAGTGGGTGTTTTGGGAGATTGCGATCGTTTTGTGTCTTCCTACAGACTTCATTACAAATGCTATATTTTACATCTTTAAGTAAATATAAAATACTCTCATTTTCTGATACATGTATGAACGTATTATCATATATATGTGTATAATGAAAAATTATTATAACAAAGTTATTTTGTTCATCACTGGAGGTTCGTTAACGTTGTAGCCATATACAAGTCATCTTCAAAATTTAATGTACATTTCATTGTCAAGACACTAATTTTCTAATCGTAAGAAACATTAAGCGAGGCCCTTTTCACATGTCAGTGTTCTAGTTTCACCACTAATCAGTCGATTTATCGTGAGTTAAGGTAAATTGGACAGTCTATTTATAGCAATCCAATGGTAAGTCGATCAAAAATGTTGTTGAACACGGATATCATATTTTTTCACTTTTCCATTAGCGAACTGTTGCTAATTACAAGTGTATAGATTTGTTAGGTCATCTGACCGGAAGGGTCAGGATGACCTATAGTCATCGTGATTTGTCCGTCGTCGTCCGCCGTGCGCCGTCCGTCGTGCGTAAACTTTTTTCCTTTAAAACGCTACTCCTCCTTAACCGCTAAGTGGATGTCATCCATATTTGGTGTGAAACATTATTGGGGAAGGACAATCATATTTTATATAAATGAGCTTGGTCTGACCCCTAGGGGCTGAGGGGTGGGGCCCCAAAAGGGCGAATTTTCTTATTTTAAACTTTAAAATCCTACTCCTCCTTTATCCTTGGATAGGTTTCATCCATATTTGGTGTGAAACATTATTGGGGAAGGACAATCATATTTTATATAAATGAGCTTGGTCCGACCCCTAGGGGCTGAGGGGTGGGGCCCCAAAAGGGCAAATTTTCTTAATTTTAGCTTTAAAAACCTACTCCTCCTTCATCCTCGGATAGATTTCATCCTGGGGCCGCGGTGGCCGAGTGGTTAAGATGTCCCGACATATTACCACAAGCCCTCCACCTCTGGGATGCGGGTTCGAATCCCATGTGGGGCAGTTGCCAGGTACTGACCGCTGACCGGTGGTTTTTCTCCGGGTACTCCGGCTTTCCTCCACCAACAAACCTGGCACGTCCTTACATGACCCTGGCTGTTAAAAGGACGTAAAACTAAACAAACCAATAGATTTCATCCATATTTGGTGTGAAACATCATTTGGGACGGACAATCATATTTTATATAAATTAGCCTGGTCCGACCCCTAGGGGCTGAGGGGTGGGGCCCCAAAACGGCTAATTTTCTTAATTTTAGCTTTAAAATCCTACTCCTCCTTCATCCTTGGATGGATTTCATCCATATTTGGTGTGAAACATCATTGGGGACGGACAATCATATTTTATATAAATGAGCGTGGTCCAACCCCTAGGGGCTGAGGGGTGGGCCCCCAAAGGGCAAATTTGTTTAATTTTTGCTTTAAAATCCTACTCCTCCTTCATCCTTGGATGGATTTCATCTATATATAGTGTAAAACATTTTTGGGGAAGGATAATCATATTTGATGTAAATGAGCGTGGTCCAACCCCTAGGGGCTTAGGGGTGAGGCCCCAAATGGGCAATTTTTCTTAATTTTAGCTTTAAAATCCTACTCCTTCATCCTTGGATGGATTTCATCCATATTTGGTGTGAAACATCATTGGGGAAGGACAATCATATGATAAATGAGCCTGGTCCGACCCCTAGGGGCTGAGGGGTGGGGCCCCAAAAGGGCAAATTTTCTTAATTTTAGCTGGCCCACTTCCTGTTTTAAGGTTTAAGTCTCCGATCTCAATGAAAATTGGTCTATAGGGGTTTTAATTGATGCCGAACAACATGCAAACATTTTCGTAAAAAATTTGGTATTCCAAGATGGCCGGTGGCCCACTTCCTGTTTTAAGATTTCAGTCTCTGATCTCAATGAAAATTGGTCTATAGGGGTTTTAATTGATGCCGAACAACATGCAAACATTTTCGTAAAGATTTTGGTATTCCAAGATGGCCGCTGGCCCACTTCCTGTTTTAAGGTTTCAGTCTCCGATCTCAATGAAAATTGGTCTGTAGGGGGTTTTAATTGATGTCAAACAACATGCAAACATTTTCGTAAAGATTTTGGTATTCCAAGATGGCCGCTGGCCCACTTCCTGTTTTAAGGTTTCAGTCTCCGATCTCAATGAAAATTGGTCTATAGTGGTTTTAATTGATTCAGAATGGGGAACTTTAGGTAAGGACAATCATATTTCAGGACCGAGGTAAGACCCATGGGGATAGTATGACCGAGGTCCAAAATGGGAGCTTTGCTGAAATTTGGCTTTAAAATCTGACTCCTCCTTATATTAATCTTTGAATGGGTTTCGACCATATTTGGATGAAGGGCTACCAAGTTTATTCAACAAACGACATTTACCTTTTTCAGAAACTTACATATTCAACTAAGGAGTTCCTTGTATTGTTTATATTAATCGTTAACCAATACTTTATACTGTGACTTTGTTGTTTTGTGCCATGAGTCAGATGACCGTTAAGGCCCATGGGCCTCTTGTTATATACAGGTGGTCCTTTTTTAATAAAACATGTATTTTCACATCAACATAAGACATGCGGTTTTACATACATAACTCATTTCGTCTTCACCAACGCACAAAATGATTTTATTTATAGATATAGTTTGTCAAAATGTATTTGATTAATTTTATATAAATACTACCTGCATTAGAGGCTGACAGTGCCTAGTGTCACCCCGAGGATATCACTGTCATAGTGATATTTTGAGGGATGACACTATGTTTCGTCCCGTCGTTTGTTTACAACATTAGCAACGTCACGAAGACGCTTGAAATCTCATGGCTTCCGTTCAAAGCGTCGCTTCAAAAAAACAAAGATGGCGTCGAAAAAAAACCGAGTGCGCATCTTTTTCGGGCAGTTAATATTTTGCACTGTCAAAAATACGCTATCACCCGTTGCTAGGAGGTTGCTAGGAACGTGGCTATTGTTTCCTATTGTTCTAATGTTACCTGCCGTGTGATAGTGTAAAATACCAAATATCTCTCGACCAATCAGAATGCAGGATTCTCACTTGAGGTATAATAAAGACATATAACCAAGTCAGTGTATATGGTACTCACTTCTTGTTGACTTGCGATCAAAATACTAATTTGTCATAGAGGCTTGCTTATGCTAATATTTCTTTGTTCATGTTAATAAACGTTTCCGTATGGGCGATATTTTTATCATAAATGCAATTGAACTGCACCTTTTACTGCAATGCATTTTACACAAAGATTATTTTATCATGATTAGAATAGTTAATAATAGTATTCTTTAAACGTGTTAATCACGTTACTTGGCTCTTCAATTTTGTGGATCATCCTTAAAAATATAACAAAGCACTGCAATGTGTACTTGCTGACACATGGTGATGATACTGACAGTGGGGTACTATAAGTACAAGTGTGAGGCGAGCATCCGGATGACTACAGTACTTTCCGACCT